>NW_016820251.1:170290-201276 GCF_001698545.2 Rhinopithecus bieti | reverse complement strand
TAATAATTATAAATAAATAAAATTAAATATTTCTTCCCCTTCCAACTATTGAGACATATGGACTATGATAAAGGATATTACAAATGGGAGTGTAAATTCACTTGTGAAATTGAGAATAGATGGCATAAAAGACATTTTGAGGATCTATGAAATGGTCATATTATAGTTACTGGAGAACAGTGAGATCTGAATAATTAGACTATTAATTAGACTTCCAGTAATATTTATACCTAGGAAATTTAAATTTTAATAAGGTTTCTCATTTAATAATTGACTTAATTGTAACTGATTATAGTATAGTATGTTTTGATGATACTCCTGTGCCATAATACAGTAGCTTTTAAACTGTAGAAATTACTTTTTGATTACTGACCCAATGATACATGCACATTCATTTAAAGCCTACAAATCTTGTTAAACATGACTTATCCTTATTACATATGTGCACTCCATTTTCTTTCCTCTTTGGTACTATTTTATTAAAAAAAACTGTTGTCTGAGACTCATTATATTGATTAAATGGCCCACTAATGGGCCCTGATCCACAGTTTGGAGAACATTGTTCAAACAAAACTGGGTGATAATTTTTGAAAGCTAGAAATTCCTGGGTCTTAATAGGAATGTACAAAGACATCACTGAAATCAAGTTTCAAAAATATAAAGTGTTGTAGATGATAGTTACTAAATCTTTCTGGGATAAAAAAAGTCTCTGTAGTATGTAATTATAGAAATTGATCTCCATTTTTGACATTACAGTTAATGATTTAGTTTTCAAAAATAAGTGTTTTTTCTTTTCTTAGACAACCACTGTTGAGCTAATGCCAGAAACCAGTAACTGGGACACTTGCTGCTAATAGAAGCATGTGATGTAACGGCTAGCCATCACATCACAAATATCTTTACTGATTTAAATTTTGGAGAAGGCTGAAGACATGTATTGTAATGTAATTTTTATAGAGACTGAATAAAGCATTTGAAACACTGAGTCATTTCATATACTAAATTTGGAGTTTTTCATTTGAGATAACAAAGCAGTGGGAGATCAATGCTATGACAAGTAACATTTGACTATAAAATTTGATTTTTAAATTTCCATTTGTTGTAAATTTATACTTGTAAACAATATTGAATAACATGCTAAACATGAAAAGATACCTATGGGAACTTTCAATGCTTAATATCGATATGTTCTCAGACTACTTTCTGTGTTTTATCTAGTTTGGAGTCTTAAGGAGGTCATTTGGCTTTGTCAAGTCCTAAATTATTGGGCCATGCGGATAAGAGAATCTGATTTTCTGTTCTGTGTTTTGTAGATTCGTCAGTGGTCATCAAATTAGAAGTATTCCAGTGACCTATATTTCTATTCATATAATCAGATTATGTCTAATGTTTTCTGTATTTAGCAGCTCATTTTTATCTTTGTTAGTAGATATTACTATATCAAAATTGTAATTGTTTGTGAAAGCAAATAAATTATTTATATTCATTTATGCTCAAAATAATTTTAAAAGCATTATTTTGACGAATTCCTGTCTTTTTAATGTAGATATTTAAATAAGTTAGTAAACTGAGAATAATTACAGACTTGAATAGAAGTCATAAATATTTTATTACCATTTATTCACACATGTGGCTTTATGCTACATTAAATCTATGTCTGTTATTTTTAGTAGTAGATGGATTAAGGTTTCAGTTAAAGAGGCAAAATCTCTTGTAAAAATTAAAATATAAAGCAGTATAAGTAACTATGTTACAAAAAATTGTAAGCTGGATATTTCTGTGACTCTTCTCTCAGTAGTTTATATTTTAATGGGTGCCTAATTTTTAAGTTTTCAAGATGCATTTTCCGTTCTCTTCCTTGTAATTTTGAATCTAAAGCTTCTGTGAGGGAAATTTTCAGTTTTTGCCATTGACTGCATCTGCAGGTATAATACAATACTAAGATTATTCGTAGATCTTTTTAGCAGCTGGTATAATTTTAATGTACGCTCTGAATTTTGTAGCTAATTCTATTTCTAATCATATTTTTGTTTTTGCCCGACTACTAGAAAGTGCAAAAAATACATTTGCTTTGAATGGGTAATGAAACTCATGGTATATTGTTAGTATTATGTAGTTTTATTTCTAAGATTTTACTTCTCTGCTGATTTCTTTATGTAAATCTTTTCTTCATCCTTTTTGTAGTGCATGTATTACAAACTGCCCTAAATACATTTTATAACAAAGTTGGCTTTTAAATAAAGTGCTGATATTACTTAAGTTTTAGGATAGATTGCTTCTAAGAATATATTTATAAAGCCATTCAGTGGGAAAATAACAGTATTCTCTTCAGTGGTTCTTAACTTTTTTTTAAAGATCATATAATCTTTTGATATCAAACCTGTTGAAAACTATGGATTTTCTCTTTAGAAAATTCTCAGGAAGTCTATGGATTTCAGGTTAAGAACTCCACAGCTGTCTCCACTATTATTGATGGAGTCTGTTTTCATTAAAAGTAAGCAAGCAAAAGCAAAAACTGATTTGTAGAGGCACTTAATACTTTGTACTGTTAATTTTTTGAAATATTCTTTTCAAATTTGACAGTGCTTTTTAGCTATCTTTAGGATGCAAGTTACTCATTTGTTGATAGTAGAATTAATAGATTAAATTAATGCCCGTATATGGAAAATATAAGCAGTAGTCTCTTGCCTCTTATTTCTAGTCTTTGAATTTTTCGGTAGATAGAACCACTTTTAGTTATTTCAGTTTTAAATGCTTTAGGTGGTTACTTTTATGAATTTTAAATAATAAGCATACACTTTTCTCTTTCATACTATGACAAATTTTTGTATTTTAATTCTCCACTAAGAATGAAATTTTAGCTCACATACTCCCACTTTCTCTTCTGTCTTTAAATGTTTGGGTAGTTATTAAGTTTACTTCATCTGTTACTTACCGCTGACACTTGAAATAATGTTCTTACATCTCTATTTCTTGTTCTAGTAAATTTTTTGGTTATCTCTTAACTCCGTACTTTGCAGGATGCGAATATTCTTGCCCCATCCTTCCTTTTACCTTACCTATTCCCCTCAGTTTCAATTGTAGTATTATTTTAACACTGTCAAGGTTGGTTAAATTTATATTTTTACATGACTTTTATCTTGCATTTTTTCTTTTTGCTAAGGTTGAATTTAAAAGTTGAAACTCAGTTGTCTATCTTACAGTATTATGGCAAGCTTTTTTTTTTTTTTTTTTTTTTGAGAGGGAGTCTCGCTCTGCCACCCAGGCTGGAGTGCAGTGGCCAGATCTCAGCTCACTGCAAGCTCCGTATGGCAAGCTTTTGAATCAAGTAGTATGATAGAGTTGCTTTGCTTTCCTTTTTAATATTCTGCGGCTGCTTTTGGCCCCAGCTTAGGAAAATTTTCTTTTATGATTTCTTTTTTTAAATTTTCTCTGTTCTCCTTGTTAATTTTTATTATAAGTTGGAAGTTGGAGATATTGGATTATTTCCATCTTTTTTCTTTATTTTTTTAATGTCTTTATATTTTTGTTTTAAATATTAGGATTATTCCCCCACTTTGTTCTTGTTTATTCCATTTAATGCAGCATTATTTTGTTATTATATTTGTAAGTTAATTGTACTTCTCAAAAGCCCTTAGGGGCTAATTGTTTCAATTTTGCTGCTGTTTTAAAGTTCTCTTCTATTCTTCAAATGATCTGCTTCTCCAAGAGGTATTTTTTTTAATTTTTTTTTTTTTTTTTGAAAGAGAGTGTTTTTCATATTGTTAGCTTTCCTGATGTATCTAGTGGTACTTGATTGTCAGTTTATATTTGTGATTGAGGGACTAGGCTAGTATTTCTGGGTAAATGGTTTAGGTTTCTTTTGCTGTTCTCTTTGCTCTGCTGTTTTTTTTTCTTCATAAATTTCTTGGGATCCTGTACATGGATGGGGCTTATTGACTAGAAATGTTTAGAGATAGAAATAACTCATTTATTCATTTACAGTATGAATTAACTGTCCTAGGTGCCAGGCAGTGTGCTAGGTTCAGGGATCATGAAGTTACATATACTAGAGCCCTTGTCATCAAATAACAACAGGCAATTATAAAACTGCATATAATATAAGAATATCCTTAGAAATTTCCAAGTCTAATCCTTCTCTTTTATAAATATTAAAATGAGCTTAGACAGATTTAAGTGTCTTGCTCAATGCTATACAACTAAATAGGAGCTAAATGGGATTCCAGGACTACTTTTGTTTAATTCTGTGCTCTTTATAATAGTACTTAGTCTAGCAAGCAGCATTAAAGAGGTCTGGAAGCAGCTATCAAGGATCCCAAGACTTGGGAGAATTGGTGTGTTGCAGCAGGATACAAAGCTTGGGACTTAGGTATAAGAGAAGGTTATGCTACCTTATATAATACTCAATCTTAGGAAATCAGAGCTAGAGATTTTTCTTGAGGGCTTGAAGAAATAAGCAGCCATTTTGGAGAAGCCCACATGGCAAACTATAGGCAGCTTCTAGAAACTGTAGGCAACCTCTAGAAACTGACGGTGGCCTCCATCTGACAGCCAGCAAAAAGCTGGGGGCTCTCAGTTATACACTGCAAGCATATGAATTCTGCCCACAGTCTGAAGGAGCTTGGAAGAGGATTTTTTCCCCACTTGAACCTCCAGATGAGAAAGTGTCCTAGCCAATACCTTGAATACAGCCTGAGCAGATCACTTAGCTAAGCTGTGCTCAAGCTTTGATCCACAGAGACTGCAAGATAATAAGTTTGTGTTGTTTTAAACCTCTAAGTTTTTAATAAGTTGTAACACAGTAATAGAAAACTAATATACTTGGTCATGTCCACGTGTGTTGTGTTGTTCAGCATAGTGCCACTGTGTAATAAACACAATGCTTTCTCATCTAATTTGAGAACAAATAACACTCCATTGTGCATTAAAAGCACGACCGTGAAAGTCCACTTTCTCTATTGGTTTTGACATGATCTATATGCATTGGTAATAAAAAAAATAAGTACGATGTAGTGGTAGGTTATGTGTGTGGCACTACTGTCAAGTTATAACTATGCCACTGCTATCATTCTCTGAGCAGCAGTGTGAAGTGATAAGAGCACCACATATGGTCTCTGTCACAACTATTCAACTCTGTTCTTGTAGCACAAAAGCATCCATAACAACGTGTAACCAAATTAGCATGGATTCCTATGCCATTTTATTTATGAAGTCTAAACTTGGATTTCTTATCATTGTCGCATGTTATAAAATATTATTCTTCTTATAATCCCCCCCACAACTATGTAAAAATGTAAAGACTATTCTTAGGTCCAAGGTTCTATAAAAATAGGCAAATAGCTTGCAGGCTGTAGTTCCATGACTCCTGGTATAGACAAACATGGAGACAATTCTAATACTGCTTGGTAGTCGCTATCATAGGGAAAATATTATAACATACTAAGACTCTTACTAAGAAAATATTTTAATTAAAATTCAAATTTGTTAAAAGTATATTTGAAAAGTAAAAAAATACATTATTACAAGTTTATGAACACTTACCTGAATGTACTAAACTAGATGGAATAAAATAGGAAATGGCTTAGTTTCTCCCTAAGCACTATTGTCATCTGTATATTTTGATTATTTTCACTTCCCGACTCATGAATGATACCGTAGTTCATTTTCACTGATTTCTTGTTATGTATCTTTATAAGAATAGTTCTGTTTTCTCAAGGGATTACTTTTCAGATATCAAAATGACCTGTTCAAATTTTGATGTTCAATTTTAAGCTAACTCATCACTCTTTCTGCCTCTCCCTCCCTCCTAGTTTCAGACGTGGCACTTGACTCTGGATCCTCTATCGAGGAAGGGAAGTAGGTGTTATTTCTTCATTCTTCTTTCTTCCATTCTCCCATTCATTAGCTGCCCCTTGCTCCTCTAGGGTTCATGTGGGGTGAAGGAATAGGAAAGGGAAAAGGCAAAAGTCCTTTATGTGCTTTTAAATGCTTCTATTGTGGAACAGTTTTGGTTCCCCAGAGTCTTTATATGGACCTCTTATGTAAAATGAACCAACCCACCTACACATATTTCTTTATATAAGTATTTATATGCATGCACAAGCATTAAAAACTTTGGAGCATACACATTGAATGAAAACTAATGATTCTCTCTGACAAGGGCAGGTGGGATGGAGGTCAAGGGGTATGGTTATCCCAAGGGATATTTTTACTTCATTGTAATATTGGAATTCTTATTACATGTAGCATGCGTTTTTTTGGTATTTGATTAATTGAACATAAATGAAAAGCTTTATATTGAAAATAACATGAACATTTGCCAAAAGAAAATTACTTCCTTCTAAATTGAAAAAGTACAGAAGGGATTGTTTTAAAAAAAGCTTCTTAAAGCTAGATAGGAGGAATTAGTTCTAGTTTTCTGTACCACTGTAGGGTGACTATAGTTAACAGTAATGTGTAGTTTCAAATAGTTAGAAGGAGTATATTGAATGTTCCCAACACAAAGAAATCATAAATGTTTGAGATGATGCCTATGCTAATTACTCTGATGTGATCACTTTATAGTATGTGTATTGAAACGTCACCATGTATCCCATAAATATGTACCATTATATGTCAAATAAAACTTCTAAAATAAAATATTAGGTTCATTATCTATTAAAAAAGTGGCATTAAAAAAAGAAATAATGGGCAAAGGACATGAATAGACATTTTTCAAAAGAAAATATCCACATGGCCAATGGCATACGAAAAAATATTCAGCATCACAAATCATCAGGGAAATGCAAATTAAAACCACAATGAGATATCATCTTACTTCAATCATAATGACTGTTACTAAAAAGACAAAAAAATCACAGATGTTGGTGAGGATGCAGAGAAAAGGGAATTCCTATACACTGTTGGTGGGAATGTAAATTAGTGCAACCTATGTGGAAAACAGTATGGAGACTTCTCAAATAACTGAAAATAGAACTACCACTGGATCCAGCAATGTCACTACTGGGTATCTACCCAAAGGAAGAGAAATCAACATATCAAAAAGATACTTGCACTCCTACGTTTACGGCAACACTGTTCACAATAGCGAAGATACAGAATGAACCTAAGTGCCCATCAAAGGATGAATGTGTAAAGAAAATGTAGTGTATATATATAATAGAATACTATTCAGCCATAAAAAAGAATGAATCATGTCTTTTGCAGCAACATGGTTAGAACTGGAGGTCATTATCTTAAACAAGCTAGGAACAGAAAGTCAAATATCACGTGTTCTCACTTATAAGTGGGTACTAAAAATGTTTATCTGTGGACTTAGAGAGTGGAATGACACACAGTGGAGACTTGGAAGGGTGAGGGGGTGGGAGGGAGTGGGATGATGAGAAACTAATTAGTGGGTACAATGTACATGTTTTGTATGATGGTAAAAGCCCTGAGGTTGACCATATGCAATCTGTATTTGCAACAAAATTGTACATGTACCCCATAGATTTGTATAAAAACAAAAGCAGTATTTTAATGTAAGTTTTACAATAATGGTATACTGGGGAAAACATACATGTCGAGATGAAACACGCAATTTTTTGTGTGTGTATGGGAGCAGTTGTTTTTAAAAATCATGTTTTGAGATGCAATTTACATACAATGCATAGATTTTAAATATAGTTTGATGAGTTTTGGCAAATGTATATATCCATGTAATTTCCTTCCAATTAAGATATAGAACATTTCTTTCCTCCAGAAAGTTTCCTCATGACATTGTACAGTCAAATTTCCCACCACCCTACTTAACCGCTGATAGGATTTCTATCACCGCAGCTTAGTTTTGCTGATTCTAGAGCTAAATATAACTAGAATCGTGTAATAGGTAATTGTTTATGCCTGACTTCTTTTACTCAGTCTAATATCTGAGAAATTCACCATATTGTTGCATGTATCAGCAGTTTGTTCCTTTTTAATGCTGAGTAGTCATCTATTATATGACTGTACCAATTTGTTGATTCTTCTGTTAATGCACATTTGGATTGTTTCCAATTTTTGACTATTACTATAAGTGAGGCTACTGTAAACATTAGTGTACAAGTCTTTTTCTAAACATGCATTTTTATTTCCGTGGGTAAACATCTAAGAGTGGTATTGCTAGGTCATAGGATAGGTGTGTATTTTACTTTGTAAGAACCTATCAACCTTTTTTCCAAAGTCATACTATTTTTTACTCCCACCAGCACTTTTTTTTTTTTTTGAGACGGAGTCTCGCTCTGTCGCCCAGGCTAGAGTGCAGTGGCGCGATCTCGGCTCACTGCAAGCTCTGCCTCCCGGGTTCACGCCATTCTCCTGCCTCAGCCTCCCGAGCAGCTGGGACTACAGGCGTCCGCCGCCGCGCCCGGCTAATTTTTTGTATTTTTAGTAGGGACGGGGTTTCACTGTGGTCTCGATCTCCTGACCTTGTGATCCGCCCGCCTTGGCCTCCCAAAGTGCTGGGATTACAGGCGTGAGCCACCGCGCCCGGCCCCACCAGCACTTTTTTGAGAGTTCTAGTTCTTCATTCTTACCAACACTTGATATTGTCAGTCTTTTAAATGTTACCTATTGTAATGGCTGTGAAATGATATTTCATTATGATTTTAATTTATATTTGCATGACAAGTAATGATTTGAGCACTGCTTCATATGCTTTGTGGCAATTTGTATATATTGTTTGTGAAAAGAGTCTGCTCAAATGATTTCTATATTTTAAAAAATGGAGTTGTTCAATGAGAACACATGGACACAGGGAGGGGAATATCACACACTGGGGCCTGTCAGGGAGTGGGGAGCTAGGAGAGGAATAGCATTAGGAGAAATACCTCATGTAGATGACGGTTTGATGGGTGCTGCAAACCACCATGGCACATGTACCTATGTAACAAACCTGCATGTTCTGCACATGTATGTATCCTAGAACTTAAAGTTTAATAATTAAAAAAAAGTTGTTTTTCTTCATGTTCAGTTGCAACGTATTTATACACACTCATATAAAATAATTTAGCCCATTGTGAAGTGTTTGTGTTTGTTTTTTTAAAGCTGTCGTTTGATGAGAAATGATTGATTTTGATGACTCTATAAGATTTTTAATGATTAGTGATTTTAGCATCTTCTGAGAAATTTTTACTTACCTTAAGATAGCAGAGATACCTCTCTGTGGTTCTGGTATTTGTATTTAGGTCTATGATCCATTTCAAATTATTATTTTTTAAAAATACATTTTTGTAGAGACAGGCTTTTGCTTTGTTTCTCAGCCTGGCCTGGCCTCAAGCAATCCTGCAGCCTTGGCCTTCCAAAATGCAGGAGTTATAGGCATGAGCCACCACGCCTGGTTGTGGGTTGAACTTTGTCAAACATAATCTCTTATCTGTAGAAATTATCCCATTGGGCTGTGATGCCAGCACTTTGAGAGGCTGAGGCGGGTATATTGCTTGAGCCTAAGGGTTTGAGACCAGCCTGGGCAACATGGCAAAACCTTGTCTGTACAAAATACAGAAGTAATTAGCTGAGTGTGGTGGTGTGCGCCTGTGGTCTCAACTACTTGGGAAGCTGGGGTGGGAATATCACCAGAGCCTGAGCAAGTCAAAGCTGCAGTGAGCTGTGATTGTGTCACTGCACTCCAGCACTCCAGCCTGGGTGACAGAGCAGGTAAAAAAAAAAAAAAAGAAAAAAGTCCCTGTGGGTTTTCTTTTATCTGTTAGTTTGATGGTGCATTGATTTTAAATGTTAAATCAGTCCTGCATTTCTAGTATTAAACCCTGTTTGCTTATTATTTGTTAAACTTTCTACATATTTGCTTATGCTGTGAAGAATTTTTGTATCTATGCTCATGAGAAATGCAGGTTTAATTTTCTTTGCTTGAATTGTTTTTGTCAGACTTTTGTATTAGGAATGTGCTGATCTCACAAAGTACATTGATTATTCTTGTGTCCTGAAAGAGCTTTAGAATAGTATTATTTTTTCCTAATATTTGATAAAATTCACCAGTGAAATCATCTTTATGAGAATACTTTTTTTTAATAGATTAAGTTTTAAAAATAGATATGGAACTTTTGATACTTCGTTTCACCTTGTATCCCTATATTACATTTTTCAAGGAATTTGTCCATTTCATCTGTACTAAATTTATTGACCTAAAGTTACTCATAGTCCTTTGTCCTTCAGTATTTATAGGATCATTTTGATATCCTTTCTTTCATTGTTCTTATTGGTAATTTATATATTCTCTTTTGTTCTTGATCATTTCTGCTAAGAGTTAGAAATTTTGTTGACCTTTTTCAAAGAATCAGTTTTGTCTTTACTTTTTCTATTGTGGTCTATTTTCTGTTTTGTTGATTTTCCTATCTGGATAATTTCTTTGGAAATTATTGACACTTTCTTCTGCTTTATCCAGTTTGCCATTGAGTGTATCTAGTGAAGTTTTTCATTTTAGATATGACAGTTTTATTCGAGGGTCTCTTTTTTTTTTTCTCTTTGTTTTGGTATTTTCCGTTTATCAGCTGAGAATTCCTGTTTTGCTCATTAAGACTATATTTTCCTATAAGTCTGTGTTAGTAATAACTCTACTGAAGTACTTCCTCAACTCTTGTCTGATTTGCTCTTTTCTTTAGCTGTTTTAAGAAGGAAGTCCAGATAACCAGTTAAAAACTTCTTTTCTAATATAGGCATTTAAAGTTTCTAGTTTTCTGCTAAGCATTAGAATTGCAAATTAGATTTTTTTCTAATTTCTGTTGTGATTTTTTATCAACTCATGAATTTAAATGTGCATTTAATTTTCAAATTTTGGGACTTTTGTAGATGCTATACAGCTATTGATTTCTAATTTAATTATTTTTTATTTTTTTGACATAGTGGCTCGCTCTGTTGCCCAGGCTGGAGTGCAGTGACATGATCTTTGCTCACTGCAACCTCCACCTCCCAGGTTCAAGTGATTTTCCTGCCTCAGCCTCCCGAGCAGCTGGGACTGCAGGCATGCGCCACTATGTCTGGCTAATCTTTGTATTTTTTGTAGAGATGGGGTTTAACCATGTTGGCCAGACTGGTCTCGAGCTCTTGACCTCAAGTGATATACTCACCTTGGCCTCCCAAAGTGCTGGGATTACAGGCATGAGCCACCAAGTCTGGCGATTTCTAATTTAATTCTATTTTGACCAAATATACTCTGTAATGTTTTAGTTACTTGAGATTTAAATTATATCACAGCATATGATTTTTCTTGGTGAGCATTGAAAGGAAATTTTATTTTGCGGTATTTTATAAATGTCAGTTAGCTCAAGGTGGTTGATGATATTATCTAGATCTACCATATACATACTGATATTTTGTCTTATACCTTGTTGATTATTGAAAGCATACTGTTAAAAATCTTTTACAATGATTGCCTTTTTTCTTTTTAGTTTTGTTTTGCCTCATTTTGCTCATACATATTTATGGTTTTTATGTCTTTCTGTTGAATTGATATTTTTATCATTGTGAAATGCACCTCTGTAAATTTGGAGATAATCCTTTGTTTTGATGTCCAGTTTGTATGATAATATCATAGCCTCACAAGCTTCGTATATGTGCTATTTACACAGTATATCTTTTTCTATTAACTTTCAGTCTATCTTATATTTGTATTTGTTTATTTATTTATTTTGAGACAGGGTCTCACCCTGCTGCCCAGGCTGGAGTGCAGTGGCTCAATCTCAGCTCTCTACAACCTCTGCCTCCCAGGTTCAAGCCATTCTCCCACTTCAGCCCCCCAAGTAGCTGGGACTACAGGTGTGCACCACCACTCCCGGCTTTTATTTTGTATTTTAGTAGAGACGGGCTCTCACCATGTTGCCCAGGCTGGTCTTGAACTCCTGAGCTCAAGAGAATCACCTACTTCGGCCTCCCGAAGTGCTGGGATTACAGTTGTGAGCCACTGCTTGTCTTTGTATTTAAAATAGTTTCTTGTAAACAGTTTGTAATTGAGTCTTGCTTTTTTATATAGTCTGAAAATTTTGCCTTTTGGGGAAAATCTGGTCTATTTCATTTTATGTATGCTTTAAAGTCCACTGTCTTGCTGTTTGTTTTATTTTATCTCGTATGTCTTTTGTTTCTCTTCTGTTGTTTCAACCAAGTAAAGTTTAATCTTCCAGTTTATTTCTTGTCCTGGTGTTTTAGCTATTCCTATTGTAACTCATTTTTTATTGTTTGAACTAGGTATTAAAATGTGCGTTTTAACTTATCATTGGCTACGTGGAATTAATATGGAACCACATAATTCTTCACAAATATAATATTTTCCCCATCTGTTTTATTTTTAATTTATATATTTAACAAAAGTTATATATGTTTATTGTGTAGAACATATTTTGAAATAGGTATACATTGTGGAATAGCTAAATAGAGCTAATTAACATATGCATTACCTCACATTTTTTTGCGTGTGGTGAGAAGACTTAAAATCTTCTCTCAATAATTTTCAAGAAGGAATCTTAAAACAGTGTAATTCCATTTACAACTCCCCCTCATTGCCATTTATGTTGTCATATATTTTACTTTTACCTGTTGTATATGATACTAAGAAATTGTTTATGCTTTAAATAGTAATTTATCTTTAAAGGAAATGAATAACTGTGCATTTCCTACTTTCAGTGCTCTTGAGTTCTTCTTAAAGTTTCAAATTTCTGTCTGGTATGATGTGATTTACTTTAGCTTAAAGGACTATTTTAAAAGCATTTCTGTTGTGCAGGTCTGCTGGCAACTAATTCTCAGCTTCCCTTCATCTAAAAATGGCTTTTTTTCCTCCTTGTTTTAAAGAATAATATTACTGGATGTAGAATTCTGAATTGATCAACACCTGTGGCAAAAGAGGGGAAAATAATTCTAGGTTGAAAGTTTTATTCCCCTTTCATTGCTTTGAAAATATCCTTCCATTTTCTTCTGGGCCTCCGTTGTTTTTCATAAGAAGTTAGTTCCCCTGTATGTCATGTGTATTTTTTTCTCTCTCTGCTTTCAAGATTTTTAAAATTTTTGAATTTTAGCAGCTTGACTGTGGTATGCCTAGATTTAGTGTTTTTGTTTGTTTGTTTGTTTTACCAAATTTGGGGAGTTTTTAGTTGTTTATTTGATTTCTTCTTTTCTCCAGGTAAATAGGATTCTAACAGCTATTTATTAGTGTTAAAGTCATGTCTTCTAATTCAGACATCAGGGTCATCTTGGGGTCTGTCTCCTTTGACAACTTTGTTTCTTGGCCATGGGTTACATTTGATGCCGCTTTACATGTTTGGTAATTTTTAGTTGTGTCATGGACATTGGAAATTCAGTATTGTTGAGAGTCTGGCTTTTTCTCTTTTTGAGACTTGAGTTTTGTTCTGGAATGCAGTTAGTGTGCTCAGCTACTCTGAATCCTATCTAGGTTTATTTTTAGACTTTAGTTGGGACAGTCTAGAGTAGGCCTTATGTTGGGTATGGTCCTTACTTTTAAGAGTTTTTATGGCATCTGAGCTGAATGCCTCAGTTCAGCTGGGATATTAGTGAGTTTCTTCTACTATGACTGAATAGGAACTTTAAGGTCTCTCAGTTCTGTGCAGCTTCCAGTGTCTCCATTCTTCATTTAACACTGTAGTAGCTATTTTCTGCTACGTTTTTTAAGACTATTCCCTTGCACACATGTAGCATAGCCTTCTGCCCTGCCGCCACCTTACCTCACCACTCCACTGCAAAACTCCTTCATTTTTGATACTGTGTACTGCAAATTCCTTTTACTTCAACAGCTGCAAATTCTGATCTGTGATCATTGGCGTGTTGCCTGATCCTCACCTCCCTGTGCTGTGGTCAGGAAATTGCTCCTAGCCAGAGAGCTTGGATGAAGGTGAGACCCACCTTTTGTGTTTTTTTCTCAGGGATCACAGTCTGTACTGCCTATTATTTGATGCTTAAAAACAGGAGCTACTCCGGAGGCTGAGGCAGGAGAATGGCGTGAACCCGGGAGGCGGAGCTTGCAGTGAGCTGAGATCCGGCCACCGCACTCCAGCCCCGGCGACAGAGTGAGACTCCGTCTCAAAAAAAAAAAAACAAAAAAAAACAGGTGCTTCATATGTTTTGTCCAGCTTTCTACTTGTTTACAACAGGCAGAGATATTCAGTGTAGTTACTCTGTCGTGGCTGGAAGCAGAGTAAACAGGAGCTCACAGTTTCATCTGCAAATAAGAGTATGGCAAATAAAACAAGAAACTTCATAAATAGACTGGGTGTTAGGACTGATTGTGGAATCCTAATTAGGGAAAAGGAGTCAGGCTGGTGGGAGCAAGGGAGTGTAAAAAGGAAAAGCAGATAAGCTGTAAGTCTGTCTTTCTTCATAGTCCAGGACACATAGCCCTCCTGCGCAAAAAGCTCAGTCTTCCTGTGCCCAACTTAACACCAGACCTTCTGCTGATAGAAAAATGCAGGTTAGCTCACTGCAACCTTGGCATTATCAGTACTGCACATAGCCCTCTCCAGCACAAGAACGATCCTATAAAATCCCCACCAAGCCTTGGTGTCTTTTCAGTCAGCTCCTCTCTTGCTGATCTGCCCATTGCTTTCTTGCAAAGTGTTTTCCTACTTTTTCCAATAAGTCTGCCTTTCTTTACCAACGGTCTTGGTAAATTCCCTTATTGCCTACACCACAGGCCCCAGTTAGTCACTACTTGTAACAGTAATTGCATATTTGGGGAGTTGCTGAAAATTACTCAGAAAATAATATTTGTTTGAACACTTGTGGTTGCATTATATAATTAGAAAACTTCCGTAATAGGAATAAGTATTTGATATCAATCCTTGTTTCTTCATTAGTGACTGTATTTTGAAGTTATAGCTTCTTTAATAGCAAAGAATGAGAGCCCACTCAAATTGTTCAAACAAAGGTAGGGAAATCCTGTAAGGGTGCAGAATTACCACAGAATTGAGGTACATTTGATCACTGCAATTCCCAGAGAATATGAATGGGGCAGACTCTTCCAAAAGCCTTGAAAAATATTTTGAGCTTTAATGTTGTTATCTGTATGTTAGAAATTTAATACCTAATTTCTGCATCTGATAAGGTTGATGCCTGTCAACATTTCATAGTCTTGCAAAATTACATTTATGTTTTTAAGGCCCAGGTTAAATGTTATATAAGAATTAATTGTTTTCCTTGAGGGGTAGGAAGAATGTTCTTGATATTGTCAGTTCTGTGCTCCAATCCCGTGTGTAATTATAGGGTAATATTTGAATAAATGAAAATCATGAGAATATATATTTAAAAAAGACTGAAAATTATTAAGTAGATGAACATGGGGAATATATATTTTATTAAGGTACTTTATTTTATAATTCATTCTCTTTCTGCTTCTAAATTGAAAATCTTATATTGACTTACTGGAATTTTTTGAGTACTTTTTGTCTAATTGAGGTAATTTTAAGTTGGGAGGTTTATATTAGTGAAAGTATGTTGATTTATGAAACAGTATAATTTTGTTCTTTTTTTTAATTTTTAAGAAGTAATTGAATCCCTGATATCTTTGTTTCATATCTTTGGTATTAAGGTATATAAATAAAAAAGTGTACTGTGGTTTGATTTCAGTGGGCATCAATACATAGCAGTGATTCTTGCCTAAACTTTTGTTATGTTATCTAATTTCCCAGACATGTATTTTAAAATTCTTAGTTGACTAATTTCATTTTCTTAATATTCTAGCTCTCTATCAATATCAGCTCACATCATTGAAAAGATAATTTTGAAGACATGTTTTGCTGAAAAGACAACTGAGAAAAATTTTACGAATGGGATGAGCATGCTGCATTTAATTGACTACCTACTGCAATTTGAATGTTAACATTACCCATCTGGTACAGTTACCTAGTGATGTACCTATTTTCACAATACCCTCTTTCAGTGTGCTTGTCTTGATTAAAGAATTCAAAGTGGAGTACCGCAAACTTGATATGGAAAATAAAAAGAAAGACAAGGACAAATCAGATGATAGAATGGCACGACCTAGTGGTCGATCGGGACACAACACTCGAGGAACTGGGTCTTCATCGTCTGGAGTTTTAATGGTTGGACCTAACTTTAGAGTTGGAAAAAAAATTGGATGTGGCAATTTTGGAGAATTACGATTAGGTAAGACTATTTTGTTTATTCCATTATGTTAGAAACATTTTAAAAATTGGAAGATACTTTCTGATGAAAATGATTTAGTTATTTAATTGTTTAGTTGTTTAATGGTTGTGGTAATTTTAAAGAATACATATGTTGGAAATTTCTTTTGTACTTGTATTTTCATGTGTAAGAAATTTCCTAGTACAGGAATGTCTACTTTAATCATCCGGAGATTGACCATCCAGATTATGAGAAAACAATTAAATTAAAATAGCCCAGTAGGCTGAAATAGCTGCCAGTAAAGCCTTTGCAGTGTTCTTTAGGAATGATTTTTAGGCTACTCTTTCAGATTCAAAAATGATTAGTAACTGATAACTTTTGGGGCATAGGGATGGCTTAAAGTCAAGTTAATATACTGAAACTGCATAGAATTAATGAAATTTACATCACTGTAATTTAATTTTTTTCTTTCTACCCTTCCTTCTGCCCCAAGTATGTCTGGGGTGGAGCTATATATGTCATATACTGAAAAAGAAGTAAAACACCCCTTTCTTTTGTAGTCTGTGAATAGGCAGGAATAGGAGTATGATGGCTTTTTATTACATCTATCTGTCTGTTCTATCTATCTGATTTATGTATGGGTCTTTGATATGTGTGTGTGTGTGTATATATCTGTATATTTATGTAAATTTATTTAAATGCATTATCTCTATATCTCTGTTTTATGTGTACTTATATATGTGTAGAGCTAGTTCCTTCTTTGTCTAGCCAGGGATGGTCTCCGATCTCCCTGACCTCGTGATCCGCCCATCTCGGCCTCCCAAAGTGCGTGGTTAAAGGCGTTGAGCCCACCGCGCCGGACCGATTCTTCCTTTCTCCATAGACTTCTACAAAGGGTATTTTTACTGTTTTTTCAAAAAGGCCTCAGATGGTCCGCGTAGCCCCCCCGCTCGCTCAGCCGGATGTTTCTTTGTTAAGAAAATGTTATTACGAGGCATGTTCTTTCTAAGTACCTGGCATAAACACTAATGTTAAAAAGCTGATTTATATTCTTAAGTACTTTCTTTAAAACGTCATTAATAGATACATCATTCTAACATTTGATTACTAGGTACTGGACATTTTAATATGGTTAGTATTGGGGTAAGAAAGACCATAAGGCTTTGTTTACAGTTAATAGGTAAGTGATTTTCAATAAAATGCTGTTGGTTTATTTTCTTCTTTCTTTTTAGGGGCGGAGGTAATAGACTCGGTGTCCCAGAGCATTGCAGGGTCTTTTAAAAGTTGAGACCTGTGGCGGTTGTTTAGGCTTCTCACATCTGTCTATCCAGGAACTTTGGGAGACCGGTAGGCAGGAGGGTGATTTGTTTAGTTTTTCAAGACCAGGCCTCTGCAATCAAGAGTCTATCTTCTACAGAAATATAAAAAAAATTAGCCAGGTGTGATGGTGTATGCCCTGTAAGTCCGTAGCCTTATTTAGGAGCCTGAGGCTAGAAGGGTCTTGAGCTGGATTATAGTTTAGAGTGGCAGTGAGCTATGATTGTACCTGCATTGCATTCTATATGCCTGTGTGTTTTCTCTGTCTCAAAAAAAAAAAAAAATATATACAAAAAAAAAAAAAAAAAAAAAAAAAGCGCCATGAGATTAAAAAGAATAAGTAAACATTTAAAATAATAATTTTAAATTACATTTATTTGCTTTTAAATTTAAATATGTGTTTATCATTTTCATCTGGATTCTGTTTTTATTTTAAAATGAACAGTCAGGTGTGGTGGGGCAATTACTGCAGTGGAGTAGCTGAGGTAGGAGGATCACTTGATTCTAGGAGGTTGAGTCTAGCATGGACAATATAGTGAGATCCTGTCTCTAAAAAGAAATAAAAATAAAATAAATAAGGATGGTGATTTGGTGTGCAAATGCTCCTTAAGATGGGTTTACATCCTGATAAACCCATCTTAAGTTGAAATATCATAAGTTGAAAATGGGCATTTTATAGACATAATGACATTGGAAACCCCAAAACACAATATTCAGAAAATGCTGGCCACGCACTACGCTGTAGAATATTGGTTGTTTACCCTCATGGTTGTGTGGCTGACTGAGAGCGGCAGCTCACTGCCTCTACCCAGCATAGTGAGATAGTATCATACTTCATATTGCTAGTTCAGGAAAAGATCAAAATTCAAAGTATGGTTTCTATTGAATGCATGTTGTTTTTACATCATTGTATAAAGTTGAAATATCTCAAATTGAACCATCATAGTTGAGAACCATCTGTGTTTGTAATTGTCTTTTATGTGTTGGTAGTAAGGTTTGCATTCTGCATTGGTAGATGTATTTCTAGTTCAGGCAGTCAAACTCCTAGGAATGTTTTTGACAGGCACTGAATAAGACCAAACATAGCTAGCTAAAATATAGGGTCATATTATATATGTATTTTTATTTTTCTATATATTATGATGTTTTGACGTCTTAAAAAACCTTTCTGGCTGGGAAGAGATTGCCCCTCCAGAGGTTAGCCAATTCTTAGGAGTAGCCAAAAACTGAGCTGGGAGCATGCCTATGATATGCACACTAACTTTTTATCTGGCCTATACACCCAGGAGGCAATATTCCTCTACCTTATCATCCCCAGGGCCAGGTACCTGGAAGCTAGAGACCCATTCTTATAGCCCAGAAGTCACTAGAATTATTCAAACTAAGTAATCCTTAATCATTTACCCTGCCCTGCCTTGCCTTTCCCTGGGAAACCCCAGTAAATGCTTTGGCCTAGGCATTCCCCTTGCTCTTGTTTTCCTGCCACCTAACCAAAACCTAGCATTTCCCCTGTGATCCTGTGTGGCATGTGATGTGACTTCCTGTCCAGAATTTGTAAGTATAATAACCTTTGTTTTCATGAGGGACTTTCCTTTGTACTCTGTGGCCACATCTGTCTATATCATATAAAAGAGCACAGAAGAGAATATTATGTATTGCTTTATGAATAACCATGTCTGAAATAAGACATTGTAACTTTTGACATAATGAAGTATGCCACAGGAGCTTCCATAACATCTCTTATTTTTGTTTTTTCTTTTCTTATTCCTACATAGCTAGTAACTCCTTATTTTATTGTTTATATTTGATAATTGCTTTGTTGAAAATTCTGCAGGCCTTACAATATATTATCAAATGAATATATAGATTTGAATGGGTTCATCATTTTCATGTTTATTGATTTTTCTGCTGTTTCTAACCGAAGCTACCATAAAACTTACCTGAAAAATGTAATAACTAAGGAACAGACTGTAAGACGGTAACAAAAAAATCCAATATATAGTGGTTTCAAGCAAATGGTTTATTTTCATTTCACACCACACAGACCAGAGGGAGAAACCCGAAGGCTGTCAGGGTACCTCTGCATCCTTAATATGTGACTTCAGTCTCTGTGCACAAGTTGCTTTAGCTGTTTCCATCTCCCAGCCAGCAAGAATACAGAAAAAAAGGGGCAGGAGCATATACATTCCTTTCTGGAAGTGAGGAGGAACATACTTAATGTCCACTGATATTTAGAACTTAAGTCACGTGCCCACACTAAGCTGAAAGAGAGGTGGGCAGTGTAGTCTTTAGCTGGGCAGCCATTTTCAAGCTTGGGCATTCTGTAGGGGGAGAATGGCTATTGGTGGGTAAATAGTTGTTTCTGCTGTAAACATATATAGTTTTGAAGAAAATAGTTTTGATAATTACCACCCCAAAGCCACAAAATTGGTAAAACTATATTTTCAAGTTTAATATGGCACAATGCTTTCCTGGAAATGTCTTTTAAAATTGGATTAAAACATCACTTAACTGGCACCAGTTTACTTGGATTTTTCTTTTAATGGGATTCTCACTACATGCACATTCCTTCCGTTTTACTCACACCTTACTCACACTATACATAAACACATACTTTGCATCATTTGTTTGTTTATGTGTATAACAAATCTGGTTAAAAGTGAGGCTGTGGCTATGCTAGGTGACAAAAATGCACTTGTGTTTTTGTTTAATCTTTGTTCATCATTGTGACTTCAAGTTTCAGCAAAATCTCTAGTATTCAAAAAAAGATGATCCTTTTAGGATTTAGCTTTCTGCTGTGACCTCAAAGGTAGACATTGGAGTACAAAAATAGTACTTTTAGAGGCATTTGGTATATTTTGATTCTTTGAGATCTGTAGTTAACCTGACTTCTTGTCATGTGAAGTTTTTTCCTTGTGTACTTATGAATAAACATCATATACAAAATAGTTATGAAAAGATGATGATATGTTTGGGAAATACAAATTCTGTCTTGGAACTCAAAACCAGAATTGTCTTTTGTTAATGTTCTTTGACATTAAGTTCTTCATTGTGAATATCATTAAATTATTTACTGCCAAGTTTAATAGAGGAAACCTAACTTTTCATACATAATGCATTTTAAAATATATATGAAAGTATATCTAAATGTTGAACTAATTGACTAAAATATGAAATATTCTGTAATTTTGAAAATATGTATATAAGTTCAATGAGTATATGAAAAGAGCTTAAAGTTGACCACTTTTGGAACTTCTGTTGAGTTCCATCCTTTTTGCCAACTGTATTGAGTTTATGACACCTATGTTACTTAGTGTTAATATGAATACTTCTTTTTGTCCTTTATTTTCACTCAATTTTGTACAATAAGGACAAAATTCAGAAAAGTATTATAATATTTGTATAAATAAACACTACTGTACAAAGGTAGCAACACAACTAAAGCTGAAATTTTGCCTAGAAGTTTTACTACTGTTCATCAGCTGCTGTATGGAAGGAGGTTCAGGCTATTATGTTGGAAAATCACATGTGTCAAAGTTGTTGATTGCTGCTTCTGTGTTCAGTAGCCAGTGTGACCAGGGCCAGTTGCTCTCACTGTTAAAAAAAACAAAAAACCAAAAAACTGTACATTGTTCTGTTTTCCTCCACTATGGAAAAGTAATATATGCTAATGGAAAAAATACTGGAAATTCAGAAATCATGTATCTGTTTTTTCATTCTTTTTAATGTACTTACACATTAATCAAATTATCTTCATATACTTAGTGCTTCCAAAATTCTCTTTAGTACTCTACTTTGACTACAGATGCTGACCAGTTGGAATTTTCTAGATTATTTTTGATTTGCCAGTGCTAAAGATTACTATAATTCATTTGAATTCTTTACATGTTAGTGATATTGAATCTCTAATGATATTCAATATTTTAAATATTTTATGTAATCAAATTTGTATAAAACATTATGATCCTAATTTTTATTTTTTTATTTTTTTGATGGAGTCTTGCCCTGTTGCCCAGGCTGGAGTGCAGTGGTGCGATCTTGGCTCACTGTAACCTCTGCCTCCTGGGTTCAAGCAATTCTCCTGCCTTAGCCTCCTGAGTATCTGGGATTACAGGTGTGCGCCACCATGCCTGGCTAATTTTTGTATTTTTAGTAGAGACAGGATTTCACCATGTTGGTCAGTCTGGTCTTGAACTCCTGACTTCGTGATCCGCTTGCCTCGGCCTCCCAGCGTGTTGGGATTACAGACGTGAGCCACTGCACCAGCCATGATCTTATGCTCAGAAAATCCTTAATGTATGGATGTGATAAATATTCTTGTTTTTAGCTTGTATTTAACTCTTAAGATATTTGGAATTAATTTCGTTGTAAGGTGAGGCACCAGTAACTATTTTTCTCCTCAAAGTGGTTAATTAGTTTATCACAGCCAATTATCGAATGTTTTAAAATTTTATTTCAGATATTTTAAGTTTATTTAATATATTTACTGGATTAAATATGAGTCCTAGTAAGATTGCATCTCATAATAACGATGGATTTAAAATGAAATGGTGGTTGGGAGAGGAATTTGGTATTCTTATATAGGAGTTCTGGTTTTGAAATTTTTTCAGCATGCATTTGACTACTGATTACTTTTAAATTGTATACAATATTCCAACAAAGTCAGAATTTTCCATTTTATAAGTGGGCTATTAGTATCTGTAGTGTTTGTATCACTTTCTACTCTGAATCTAGGTGAAATACTAAATACATCATTGAGTTGATAATAAGTTTAAATATTTCCTTGTTAAATTTTTTTGCCAAGTAGAAGCAAAAACCTATGCTTTAATTAAATGTGTTATGTGCTTTTTTTCAGAGTTTTATATAATGTATCTTTAAAATCAGTTACTTGCAGAATCTGATTTTTTTTTTCTTTTTCAAGGGAAAAATTTATACACAAATGAATATGTGGCAATTAAGTTGGTAAGTTCCTGTTTCTTAATTTTCTTAATTATTTTGTTACTTTTAAGTGATTAACTTACATATTTTCATTATTTTTTGTTTGCATGTCATTTGTAATTTGGATGTTTGTTTGACAGTTATATGCATAGCTAGTCTTTTGTTGTTAAGCTCCTAACATCATCCTGCTCTTAAAGTATATGGTAATGTGTAGGACATTTTTGTTGGTCTGTGCCACGAAAACTCAATCCTTTTACTTTGGCAGCATTATAGAACTGAATTTCTGGATCATGGCCCTATTTTAATTTAGGGAAGGCTTTTAATTAGATAAAATTAACGAGATTTTGCCTTCTGATGCAAACATTTTGATAAAACAAAAGTGTTCTTAGTATTCAGGATTATATTCTTTGACAACATACTTCCAGGTAGCTTCTGAAGTTTCTTTTTAAATTGTTACTTCATATATATGGCAAAGCTGGGTATTGCTTGACTTTCAGGGATCCAGAAATGCTTGATGTGGTAGGTGATAGATAACAGGGAAAGCAAACTCCCGTGAAGTTATTCTAAAGTCTTCAATATGCCCAGTATGACAGCTGCAAAGCGGAGAGAGATCTCTTTTGGAAAAATTGGGATCTAGGAATTATTTTATACGACATACTTTTTCTGGTACAACTTTTCTGTCTGGTTTGCCAGCCAGGTTTCCCTGAAGTTTAGCATGGCTTGGTTTTCTCTGCCTTTCTCAACCTTGTCTGTCAGTATAACCTCTGTTCTTAGGGTAATGTGAAATGAATATATAAAAGAGAGACTATTAGGAGAAGAGGCAAATGAGAGGAAATAGAAAAACTCTACTATTTAATATTAAGTATCTTTTGAGTATAGATCAAGTTTTAGTGTAACAAATGTTTATTTTCACTCAAAATAAAGATGTACAGTAGGGTTGCAGTGCCATGAAGAGAGACTGGTTGGCTGACATGTGGCTTTAAACTGGGTTTTAGCTAGATGAGTCCATCTTGGTATTAAGATCTGGTCCTTGGCTTATGAAACAAAACCTGGTAAGGTTATCTCACCAGTTGTCAGCGTTTCTTAGAGGTGGATTCGCAGTAATCAATTCACACTATCAAGCTCTCAGATGCAGGAAAGAGTGAATTTCTAACTAATAATGAGGTATTTTACAGGTCTAGAAAGCCCAAATTTCTTTCTATAGGCCGATGTACATAGAAAGCCAAGTTAAAATTACAAGGTCCCCTCATGAGCATGAAATCAGAACAAGAGGTTGGTGAATATTAATCACAGTGGGGAGGCCTACTGTGGGATCCGCCTGCCTCGGCCTCCCAAAGTGCTGGGATTACAGGCTTGAGCCACTGCGCCCAGCCTGGACATTGTTTGAACAGGCATTGCTGACTTTCATTTCTTTGAAATCCTTCCTTTTCTCATGTTGTAGGCCAGTGGTCCTGAACCTACAATTCTTGTGGTGTGGAAAGATAAAAGTGTGGCAGTGTTTACAGTCTGTGCTATTGATGCAACAGCCTGTAGAGAGCAACTCTACTCATGGGAGCGTGTTTTGTATGTGAATGATATTTATCTGATATGTTAAGGCAGATAAACCATGGTGTCAAAGCAGAAACCCCTGCTCTAGACTGACCTTTCCTTGTCTGTTACATTCATTAAGTGGTGATCCTTAGGTCCTATTATTTATAGATTTGGAACTTGTTCAGACCACTGATGCCTTATTAAACATTTATTATGTCTTCTTTCAGCCTTCTTATATACATACCCATATATCACTTTTTAAAGTTTATTTTTGTGCTGTATCTCTGTCCTCTTAATTACTTTTCTCCCCTTTTTTGGGGAGAAAAAGCAAAACGATCAGCTTTAAATGATCGTTTAAAGCACAATGATCAGCATTACATGTAATAATTATGGTTATTCATTGTTCTTTGGGGGAACTAGGAATAGTTTTGGATCTATGTTTCTAGTATTTTGATATTGTAGAGTGGTATCTAGTCATGTTCACCTCAAATTCATCCAAAATATTGGAAGGACAGAAAACTTTTCACATATACCGTTGAATGATAGTTTGTTACTTAGTTCATTATTTCCTTATATGTTTTTTCATTTGTATCTGTTATATCTATTTGTGCCAGATAAAGTGATTTTGTTTAGACCTGCCATAAAAGTAATCACTTGAAAATCTTATGTCTGTATACCTCAGTGCTATCTGGCTTTTATACTTTGCTTGGTACAAATAAAGGCATAATTTGATAACCTGAGTTTGGAGAGCAGATTTCTGTGACTGCTTTCAGCTTCGTCATCTCTTATGAAGATTTTTTTCATTTGTCTAGTATTACCCTAGTTCAGATCAATAGTTTGTTTCAAGATAATTTGTTAATATTACCTGAGCTACCATCCTTATATCTTGTTGTACATGAATAATGAAAATGTCATCCTGGGGAAGGTGACTTTTATTATATAGTGTTAAAACTTTGCTGCTTAAGTACTGGAATCTAGTTGAAATGACTCAACTAAGTCAGATTTGGGTCTCTATTTTTATCTAAGGGGTATTAGTGATTGAATAAGTTACATATTTAATTTTATTTGTGATTGTTTACATGGACATCTTCTTACTGCATCTTAAGGTTATGTACTTCTAGGTAGTTAACTGAATAATTATAGGTAATATAGTGCTATATGTATAGAAGGCACTGTTTTAAGTACTTTATAGAAAGGTTAAGTTTTAACCCAGTTTTACAGATGAGGGAACTGGAAAGTACAGAAAAGTTAAATAATTTGCTGAAAGTTACACAGTTAGAAGTAGAGGATTTAGGATTCAAACCTAGTACAATTTAGTTTCAGTGTCTGTGCTCTTAACTACTGTACTATCCTGCCTCTCAAGAACTAAGCTGATTGTTTTCTCCTGTAATAAAATTTATAAATTTTGCAGTGGGATATTAATGCTGTTTATGTGAATTCTTTTGTTGTTGCTCATAGTTTCATTATGATGTGTTGGTATAAAATTCTTTTTAGTTACCCTGTTTGGGATTCACATTCCTCTTGAATTGGTGGTTTGTTATCCTCATCAATTCTTGAAGATTCATAGCAATGATTTATCCAATTATTGCCTCTGCTGACTTTTCTGTCTCCTTTCCTCCTGGTACTCTTATCAAGTCCATACTAAACCTCACTGGATTGTCCAGGTCTCTAATCTTTTCTTCCGTTTTCCAATTTTTCTTCCTTCATGATGCATTCTGTATAGTTTTTCTGTCTGCCTTACAGTTTCCAAATTCTCTCTTCTGTTACGCTAATCTGATGGCAAAATGAGTTTTAAATTTAGTTATTGTATTCTCTTATTTTTCAAAGTTCTATTGATTCTTTTTGAAATTTTCTCTTACCTTGTTATACTTTTCTGTTGGTTCTTTTTTAAATTTCCTGTTACCCTGTTACAGTTTTCTACTTCTTGTATTTTCATATTTAATATTATTTCTAATGTCTAAAACCTATGTTTCCTCTGTACATGTTGTGTGTGTGTGTGTGTGTGTGTGTGGTGTGTGTGTGTATGAATCTCAAAAACATTTTATGTCGAATGATAAAAGCTGGACACAACAGAAAGCATACACTGTATATCATTTAGGTGAAATCCAGCAATAGGCAAAACTAATCCAAAGGTGGTAGAAGTAAAAAAGGGATGATGGAAATGCTCTATAGATTGGTGTGGTGGTTATAGGGATATATGGAGTTGATACGGATTTAACGCTTATGAACCGTGTGTTTTATTGCATATGAGTTATACCTTAGGGAAAAAAATTTAAGACATTGTTGCTACTATCAACATTTTCATATTACCATTTTTGTTCTTTCTTACTATCCTATGGCTTAACTTTAATCTAGAACCTTTATGTAAGAAATACACAGTTCAGAGGTGAATTTGGGGAACCGGAGAAATAGTAAAAGGGCCATCATTTCTCTAGTGATGAATGTTCAGAACACATTTTTCTCAGGGTCAGAGTCAAACTTAAGGGATTTTTCTGCTGCCTGATCTAATGGCTACTTAGTGTATGTACATTTGTAGCATCATTTTATTTTACATTGAACAGGAAGTTAATTTTTATATGAATCTAATCTTAGACAAAGATGCCTAGTAGATTATTACATAATGTAGGCATTGACACCAAAATTTGTAACATTTGTGTTGGGGCCTAGTGCCCTTTTAATAACTTAAATGTCTTTTTTTGTTTGTTTTTTCAATTAGGAGCCCATGAAATCAAGAGCACCACAGCTACATTTGGAATACAGATTCTATAAGCAGTTAGGATCTGGAGGTAAAGTCTTGTATTAATTTTTAAATTTGAAATAAAGTGGATTGTCATGACTTTTTAGTTTCAAGGAATTTTTTTTAAGTTTGGTTAAGAAAATCACTTCATACGGCTATGTTTATTATACATTTTCTTACTATTAGGATCCCTTTTTAATTTTATGACAAATTTGGAGCTTTTTATGTTTCTGCTGATATAAGTAGAGAACATTGTGAAAAAATTTAATTTGAGAATATAAAATGCATACTTCTTCCATATTCTTAGTCTTTTTGGCACTATTATAGCTGTTGCAGTGGCTTATAATGTAGTGGTAGGCTGTAAAATGGCCACATAGAAGATATCCGTATCATAATCCCTAGAACCTCTACATGTTACTGTATGAGAAAGACTTTGCAGGTATAATAAATTAAGGATTTTGAGATGGAGAGATGATTCTGGATTATCTAGTGGGCATTAAATGCAATTACAAGTATCTTTGTAAGAGAGGCAGAGGGACATTTATACACACAGAAAAGGAGTAGGCATTGTGACTGGAGCAGAGCAGCCATAAGAACCTGGGAGAGGCTTCTAGTACTTTCGCCTAGAGTCTCTAGAGGGAGTGTGGCCTTGCAAACACCTTGATTTGGCCCAGCGAAACTGATTTCAGACTCTCACCTCCATAACTGTGAAAAAATAAATTTCTGTTGTTTTAAGCCACCAAATTTGTAGTAATTTGTTACAGCAACCCTTGGCAACAAATGTGGGTATGTTTTTAGATAAACTCGAAATTTAAGTGAGATTATTTCATGCCACTACAGATAATTCATGGAAAAACTTTCTATTGTATGTTACATTTTCTTTATGTTAAAAGGTTCTCACAGCACTTTTCTGTATACTTCTATTCAATAAAGGATTTTACTTGTATAGCTTCTTGTATGATACAGGTAGAGGAATTTTGTTTCTCCAGATTTAATGAAATGGAATTTCTTCATGTATCTTTTTGTAAGCATGTTTACATTCTTTGGATAGAGCTGTCCATTTAATACTGATATCAATTTTACATTCTGTTTTTCTAAGAGCACACTTTGCAAATGAATAGTCATTGCAGGGACAATAAGTTTTAAATTTTGTAGTAATGTGTTCATCACTACAGACTTCTTATAATACGTATTTAAGTCTGATACAGACAGGCCTCAGGGAGTTATCAGAATTATCACTGACAACTGGGATTTAAAGGCTATTGGGATAAAACTAATTATGTTTGAAACTATACATATTAGTTAAGACTAGCAAATAAGAAGTTAAGTGGGAATAAAATGAATTTATTGACTCATGTACTTGGAAATTCAAGAAAATGACTTGATATATAAGACATTGTTCTATCCAGTGCTTCAAATACTGTCATCAACATCTCAAGTCTCTATGATATGCCTTTTGAGTATGTGTAGGCTTCACTCTCTGGTTGGCCCTTCTTAAGAGATGCTGGAGGTGGCCACCAATAACCTAGGCTTAGCAATTATGAAAGCATCTCTATCCTAAAACTTTCAGCAAAAGTTGTAGGACTAAATCTTACTGCCTTATGTCATGCTTATCCCTGATTTAATTACTGTGAATTTGATTGCCTCAAGTTAGATCAAATGCTTATCCGAACTTTAGGGAAATCGAGGTGTTATATAAGGGGGATTGGATGCCAGGGTGATAAAAAAACACACATCTATCTAGTACAGTAGTAACACTGTCATTTGGAAGAATAGGATTGAGTGGTTTAATTAGAAATGAATAAGTCAGTTTAGAGTTTAGCAAGTCATTGAATTGAATAACAAATGTGTACTTTTATTATTTTAACTTTTTTCTGTTTTATATTTAAAAACTATGTCAGAGATAGTAAGACTAAAAATGAAACATCTTTTAGGACTTGAATGCCATCAGACTGCAGTGTTGCACAACTGCAGTGACCACCATTTACAGGGGAGTCTCTATTTACTAAGGGTGCTATGCTCCTCTGTGCTCTATGGGGGTCATTTACATAGATTGAAATACAAATGGTCCTTCTGAAGGTGTGCATCATGTGGCTCCGAGCTCTGACAAGTGTGGGTATTTTAGAGTATTTTGTACGAGTCGTGAATTTGGGCATGTTTTTTGTGTTTTTTTTCGGTCATTTGTGAATTTTATGAAAGCATTTTTAAGTACCTTTGTGAGCTTTGTAGAAAATCAAGAGTGCTTAATTGTTTTGAAAGAACTGATGACTTTTAAACAGTTTGATTTTGGAATTCATATCTGAAAAGATTATATTTTCAGACTGCTCTTAATTATAAACGGGCTATTTAGAGTAACTCAGCCTATAATTTTCCTATGGTTTGCTGAATTTCATTTATATAGCAATTTGTTTGTTAATATTCTCTTTAAAAATAGATATATTTAAGTATCATCCAGTATATATGAAGAACTTCTAAAACTCACCAACAAAAATAGACAAATAAAGGACAAATAAATTCCACTTACATGAGGCACCTGGAATAGTCAAATTCATAGAGGCAGAAAGTAGAATGGTGTTTTCTGGTGGCTTGGGGAGAGGGCAGAAATGGGGAATTATTGTTCACTGGGTAAGAGTTTCAATATGGGATGATGAACACATCTTGGAGATGGATGGATAGTGGTGATGGTTGTACAGTAATGTAAATGTACTTAATACCACTGAACTGTACACTTAAATATGGTTTAAATGATAAGTTCTATGTGTATTTTACCACAAAGAAATTGAAAATTGATTTATTTAGAATTATTTAGTGAGGTATCTGTGAAAAAATACACAACTTGGTTTTGCCTCTTTGGGTTTTGATCCTTCTGTAAATCCATGCTTCTTTCTTTCTGTTTATGTAGCTTCTCTGACAATATCCCTCTTTACATTATTTAGCTTTGCATAGGATTAGAATATTGTTTTATACCATTATCACTCTGTGATAGCAAACATTTAATGTATTGAATAGTCTTGTTTTGTCACATCTACTCAGTATTCATTGAGTCAAATGAAGACCTCGATTTGGAAGTCATCAGCACATAGATGGTTTTTAAAGCTAAAGAAATGGATGAGATCTCCCTGAGGAGAGTATAGAGGTTGACAAGAAAAGAATAGCAAGAACAAAGTTGTGTGGACCACTCCATTGGTTATAAATAGATTTGACTCTTAATAACAAAAATTGTGGCCACCGTAGCTTAAACAAGTAAAGGTATGTAATGTGAGACAAATGAGTTCAGAGGTGGGCAATTGTAGGGTTGGTACTGCTGCTCAAAAGTAAGGAACCAGGCTCCTAACCTTAGTGTGTGGCTTCATCCTGCAATCTTGGATTTTTTGTAACAGGAGGGAAGGAGGAAGAAATGAAATTACTATTTGTGTAAAGATAACTTCCAGTTCTTTATCTCCTGCTTCTATTCTTTAAGTCTAGCTGCATATGAATATCCCTACTGAAATCAGAAATTCATATAGCTGGAATGAGTTCCCTACCTTCTTTTTCCCTTGTTTTCTCAACAATTTCTCTCTCTCTTAAAAGACCTTCCTGCTTGGTCTTTTGGATTACGTGGTTCCATTAGTTCCACATCTGTTCAAGCTGAAATGTTAGCCTCCTCTGATTTTGGCCTATTGGTGTAGTAAAGTTCTGTCAATTTTGTCTCTTAAAATCTCTCTTGACTTCATTCTCTTCCAGTCCCCATTGTCACTTTTCTTCAAATTGGGCTTTCTTTTGAATATCTCAACGCCGTTTTTACCTCTGCCTGCACATAGGGGCACATCATTTGGTATAAAGTCCAAATTTCTTTCTTTCTACTGACCTACTTTTCACTTGCACTACACTTACTATTCCTTGAGTAGATCTTACTATTTTCACATGTCTGTATTCTTTCTGGAATATCTTTCTTTTCTAATGAATTCCTTTTTTCTTTAAGCCTTAGCTAAATGTCACCTGCTTAGCAATGCATTTTCTGACATCTTTTCCTCTCCAGAAAAGCCTCTTATTTGATCTGATATTATTTTGAATATGGAAACCTTTGAAACCTTTATTTTTCTTTTATCATATGGTAATTATTATTTGTCTATGTCTTCTCCACTGAATTTTGAACTCTTTGAGGGCGATGATAATGATATGTTCATCTTTTTCTTTTTGGTAGCAGAATGATTGGCAGTTGTAGGTTCTTGGTAAATGGTTGAAAGAATAAATTTTTAAATAATAATAGACTATTTTCTTTCATTAGATATGAAATTGGGATATATAATCTTCAAATTTCCTATAGTTTTCTAACTTCTGTGATCCTGTGATTAAAGTTTGATATTTA
>NW_016820251.1:163519-169754 GCF_001698545.2 Rhinopithecus bieti | reverse complement strand
AAAAAAAAAAAAAATTAAAAAAAAAAAAATAAAACTTACTGAACTGTACAACTCAGCCATCTAAAATTAATTACTTTCTTGAGAAGGGTGGGCTTTAATTTATTAGAATTAACTCAGTTTCTTCATTTACTTGAAAGTAAGTATATTTGAATTATTGGTATTTCATGAAAATGCATAGAACATATTTGAAATTTATGGGAAAATTGTTTTGAAGATCTGCGATTCTGAGTAACACTTCTTAATTTTTTTTGACATTAAATAGGCTATATTAGGAGAAACTGCAATTAATGTATTCCTTGGAACATCTTAATTAGCTGATATTTTTAATCATAGGAAATAAAACCTTTTTTCTGTCATAAATTACTACTTATCAGAGGAAGTTAATGATCTTTTTCTCAGTCATAAATTACTATTCTTGGCAAATCTCTAACTATAGAAATGATATTAAAAATACTGTTTGACACCACGCATATGTTAAATCATCATTTCTCAAGTGGCTTGACTTGTTGAGATTCCTTGGACTATGTAGTTCTAAGCAATAATTTGATGGTAGCCACAGGTGCTGTTACTAAAATTATAACTCCTTATAAAAATGTTGCCTTTTGAAAGGTGTTTGAAAAGCCCCCTTGTTCTTCCTTATGCTGATCCTTCTGGCCTTCTTGATTTGTGCCTTGTTATAAAGTCTGGATTTATGTACTCTCTACATTTTTTACTCTGGTTTATAGATGCCTACATTTTCACTTTCTTTTCAAGACAATTTAGTTCCATCTGCTGGTTAAATGAACGTTGGTGATTTTGTAATGCACGGAAATTTTATTGTACTATTCACTTTTGAGAAGTATTATGGGTAATAGTATAAACTTTGTTAAAAGTTGTGGGTGTAAACCATTCGGTAGTATCTAAAACTGATTTAATTCACAGTTACCAGATCGAGTTTCTCAGACCATGTTTTAGGTAAGACATTCAAAAAATTCTGCTGTATGTATGTTATAAGCTGTTGTTTGATACAATTGAAAGGAAGTACTGTAAAAAGCATGAAAGTTCAGTGAATAAATACTTAGAATATTACTATATTTTGATATTAACAAAAATAATGAAAATATAATATGAGTGAGTTTGTCAGTAGTGTAAACTTAATCTCAGCCCAGATAACCAACAGTTTATGTAGCATATTCTTAGAATTCCTTTTTCTGTCATAGCTAAATTGCTTTTAGAAGAAGTCTTAAAAAATATGTAATACTTCTGATTCTTTAAAGAAGTCTCTCTGTATGGAAATTTCTACAAGTTTTGCATTGCTAAACATTTATTTATATGTGAATATATACTTACATTGGTACTACTATCATAGTAGATGGAAATATACATTTTTTTTCTGTTAAAGTTGTAGTTTATGGAGAATGGGTACATTTAAAGAACGTTACGCATTATAAGTAAGAAAGAGGTGTTACCTGATAGTGGTTTTAGTTTGGTTTATATGGTGCAGGTGTTAGTGTGGTTGTGTGTGGTGTGAATATTATAGTATTTTCAGTGATTAAGCACATAGGAATCTTAAAAAAAAAGCAAACCATACTTTTGAATAGGATATTACTAAATATACATAAATTTTGTAATTCCTCCTGCAATAGTAAAAGGTAAAAGTATAAAACCATGAAAACTACGAAAATTTCATATTTAGTTTTACGTTAAGTGTTATATAACGCGCTGTAAGGATAAAAGATTTGTAAGCTTGTAGCTTAGGGACTGGGGGGGAAGAATCATAGAGTCCATTTTTTCCTTAAATTTTATAGGCCCACATTGGATAACAACTTAAATTCTTTTCAGTTTTGCAACAGATAAATTTTGTTTGTCAGCGATGTTATTTTTTTTAATGTTGTTTGAATGTTAGAATATTTTCTAAATGTGTAAATTAAATCATCACAGAAAGAACTGTTGCTCTTTTTTACAGTAGACTAACTTGATTCCTTTTATTTGGGGTTAACTGATAGAATTTTACTACTACAGGCAGATATTGTGGTCTTTTAATGGAAGGACTGTTACCAAGTCTATAACTCAGTACACCTGTTGGTTCATAGCAGCGCTTACTATTCAGCTAGGACAGCACTTCTTAAACTTCTGGGTCTCGGGATTCTTTTATGCTCTTACCCTTTTTGAGTATGTCAGAGCACTTTTGTTGTTGTGGGTCTTAGCTATTGATATTTACCATGTTAGAAATTAACACGGAAATACAAAAATGTTGCTATATTTGTTTAAAATAAAATAATAATTGAGACATTTTAAAATCAAGGCAATTTTGTTGATATACTTTCCAAAACAAAAACAGTGAGAAAAGTAACATCGTTTTACAGATTTTGCAAATCTCTTTTAATGTCTGTCTTAATAGTAAACAGCTAGATTCCCATATCTTCTGCATTTAGTATATTGTGATAACACAAGTCCCATAGTCTCTGGAATGAGAGTGAAAAAAAAAATTTGTGTTATTACAAAATAATTCTGATATTACTGACTTCCTGCAAGGGTCTCACAGACCACCCCTGTCCTCAGGAGCTTCAGGCCACATGTTGAAAACTGTTGACCTAGGAGTATAAGCATTTGTGCTAAAGGTTAAGAATGCCTTAATGCAAAATTACCCTAAAAAAAGATAGGGTAATACTGTGTGATAATTCTGTACTTAGCATTTCTAGCCACGGTTTAGGTTTTCTTAATCAGAGCTGTTTAAATTAAATCAGGAAGTTTAAATTTCCTAATAAGTTTGTTAGTACTTTTGTTCTAATTCTTTCTGTTTTTGTTAGGCTGTTCTTGTGTTGCTATAAAGAAATGCTGGAGTCTGGGTAATTTATAAGAAAAGAGGGTTAATTGGCTCATGCTTCTGTAGGCTGTATAGGAAGCATGGTGCCAGGCATCTGTTCAGCTTCTGGTAAGGCCTCAGGAAGCTTACAGTCATGGCAGAAGGCAAAGGGGAAGCCAGCTTACCACATGGAGAGAGTGGGAGCAAGAGAGAGAGAGAGAAAGTGAGGGGGAGGTACCACCGACTTTTAAACCAAATCTCGTAAGAACTCACAATCGGCCGGGCGCGGTGGCTCAAGCCTGTAATCCCAGCACTTTGGGAGGCCGAGACGGGCGGATCACAAGGTCAGGAGATCGAGACCATCCCGGCTAACCTGGTGAAACCCCGTCTCTACTAAAAAAATACAAAAAACTAGCCGGGCGAGGTGGCGGGTGCCTGTAGTCCCGGCTACTCGGGAGGCTGAGGCAGGAGAATGGCGTGAACCCGGGAGGCGGAGCTTGCAGTGAGCTGAGATCCGGCCACTGCACTCCAGCCTGGGTGACAGAGCGAGACTCCGTCTCAAAAAAAAAAAAAAAAAAGAACTCACAATCATGAGAACAGCACAAACTCATGAGGGATCTGCCCCAGTAACCCAGTTAACTCCCATCAGGCCCCACCTTTAACTCTGAGGGTTATAACTCAACATAAGATTTAGAGGGTACAACATCCAAACTATATCAGTATTTTACATTTTACATGAAGAATTCTAGACCTGAAAATGGATCATGATACTACTGTGAAATGGATCATGATATTATTTCCTTAATGGTCTACTTAACTAATACTTACCTTTTAGGAGCTAAAGTATTTAAAAACTTGACACAAAGTACCAAGCAGTCTTTAATAGTTCCTATGTATTACTGATGTGTGACTTAATTTTGTTTTATCACTTAAAAGGAACACTAACATATTAAATGAGATATTTAATGAAGTGAATTTTTGGGGAGTGAGGGTGAGATTATATTTTCAGATATGTGAATTTTGTATTCATACTCCTTGAGCTTTTGGGAAAAATAAACTCTTGAAAAGTAAAGATATTGGAAATTATCAGACCTAACTTTCATGAATTCACAGCGGATAGCTTTTATATTAGTCTCATATAAAATAATTTTAGAACCACTGGAATGGGTGGAGTAAGACTTTATAATTGAAAATTCGCTAGGTATAAGAACAAACCTTCTTTCTGAGCCTCTCGTGCCCTCTTTTTCCTTACCTCTCTCATTTCTAAAAAATCTCTACCTTGTGATATAACCTACCATTTACGTTGCCGTGGTGGTTTTGGTTTGTTTTTGCTTAGGGTGTACCCTGCCTCAACCTCTGTTTGTTAGTTGCAGTTCTTCTTAACTCTTAAAAATTTAAGTTGTTTTTCTAATTATTTAAAAAAAAAAAAAAAAAACTGTCCAGACTTGTTCTGGGAAATAAAATTATAGTTTGATGTAAATGTCATTTTAAGTTTTTCTTTGTGGTCCTAGAAAAAAAAAGCATTTTTTTTCCTGATTGCAAAATAGCATACATTCATAATAAAATTAGGAAAAGTTTTTTTAAAAAAAGTGAAAGTAGAAATCACCAGTGCTTCCAGTAATCTGTTAGCTTTCTGCTTTTTTCTTGTATTATCTTTTCTATTCATATGTATGTTTAATGACTGTATTAGTCCGTTTTCTTGCTGCTGATAAAGATATACCCAAGATGGGGCAATTTATAAAAGAAAGAGGTTTATTAGACTTAAACAGCTCCATGTGGCTGGGGAGGCCTCACAATCATGGCGGAAGGTGAAAGGCACATCTCACTGGCAGACAAGAGCTTGTGCAGGCAAACTCCCGTTTTTAAAGCCTTCAGATCTTGTGAGACTCATTCACTATTACGAGACCGGTACAGGAAAGACCCAATCCCATAATTCAGTCACCTCCCACTGGGTTCCCACAACATGTGGAATTGTGGGAATTACGATTCAAGATGAGACTTGGGTGGGGTCACAGCCAATCCATATCAGTGACTCATTAGAAATATTTTAAGTCCAGGCGTGGTGACTCAAGCCTGTAATCCCAGGACTTTGGGAGGCCGAGCTGGGTGGATCACTTGAGGTTTGGAGTTTGAGACCATCCTGGCCAACATAGGGAAATCCTGTCTCTACTAAAAATACAGTAAAAATATTAGCTGGGCATGGTGGCAGGTGCTTATAATCCCAGCTATTTTGGGAGGCTGAGGCAGGAGAATCACTTGAACCGGGAAGCAGAGGTTGTGGTGAGCTGAGATCGCGTCACTGTATTCCAGTCTGGGCAATACAGTGAGACTCCATTTAAAAAAAAAATTTTTTTTAAAGTAATACATGGTTTAAAACAACAAAAATTTTAATCAGTATTATAAGAAGTAATAAAACTTTGTCTTTTACAGTTATCTCCAAAGATAATTGAAGGCTGTATTATATTCCATAGAATGGATATGACATAATAGGTTGGTGCAAACATAATTGCAGTTTCAGGCTGAGAATTTTAAGTCATTATGACTGGTCTCAGGCACATCTTTATTAATCAAAATAGGAACCATTACAGTCAACACATTTTTTGCCAACAAGAAATAAGTTTGTTTGTTCATGTAGCGTAAAAATTGGTGCTTCGGGATTTGATGAACTCTTAGAAAGCATTTTTACTGCATCTTGCTGGTTGTGGAAACGTTTTCCCTGCAAAAAGTTGTCAAGATGCTTGAAGAAGTAGTAGTTGGTTGGCAAGAGGTCTGGTGAATATGGCAGTTGAGGCAAAACTTCATAGCCAATTGAAGCATTTGTTGTGCAATGTGTGGTTGGTGTTTTGATGGAGAAGAATTGCTTCCTTTCTGTTGTCTAATGCCAGCTGCAGGCATTGCAGTTTTTGGTGCATCTCATTGATTTGCTGAGCATACTTCTCAGATGTAATGGTTTCGCTGGGATTCAGAAAGCTCTAGTGGATCAGACCAGCAGCCGACCATCAAAAGTGACTATGACCTTTTTTCGGTGCAAGTTTGGCTCTGGGAAGTGCTTTGGAGCTTCTTCTCGGTCCATCCACTGGGCTGGTTGTCACCGGTTGTCATATAAAATCCATTCTTTGTCTCACATCACAATACGATTGAGAAATGGTTCATTGTTGTGTGAGGTAAGAGAAGATGACACTTCAAAATGTTTTCAAGGCCGGGCGCGGTGGCTCAAGCCTGTAATCCCAGCACTTTGGGAGGCCGAGACGGGCGGATCACGAGGTCGGGAGATCGAGACCATCCTGGCTAACATGGTGAAACCCCGTCTCTACTAAAAAATACAAAAAACTAGCCGGGCGAGGTGGCGGCGCCTGTAGTCCCAGCTACTCGGGAGGCTGAGGCAGGAGAATGGCGTGAACCCGGGAGGCGGAGCTTGCAGTGAGCTGAGATCTGGCCACTGCACTCCAG
>NW_016820251.1:102074-163123 GCF_001698545.2 Rhinopithecus bieti | reverse complement strand
CAAAAAAAACAAAAAAACAAAATGTTTTCAAAACAAATTTTGCTCAGCTCGTGAGGCACCCACTAATTGAGCTTTTTCACCTTTCCAACTTGCTTCAAATGCTGAACGACCATAGAAAGGTCGACGTTGAGTTCTTTGGCAACTTCTTGTATAGTTGTAAGAGGATCAGCTTTGATGATTGCCCTCAGTTGGTCATTGTCAGCTTCTGATGGCCAACCACTGTGCTCCTCATCTTCAAGCCTCTTGTCTCCTTTGTAAAACTTCTTGAACCATCACTACACTGTATGTTTGTTAGCAGTTCCTGGGGCAAATGCATTGTTGATGTTGCATCTTGTTTCCACTGCTTTACGACCCATTTTGAACTCAAATAAGAAAATCACTCAAATTTGCTTTTTGTCTAACATTTCCATAGTCTAAAATAAATTTTAAGTAAACAACAAGTAATAAGTCATTAGCAAAAATAATAAAATGAGAAACACGCATTAAAATGATGTATAACGTGACCACATTTAATAATGTATTTCAATATCAAACAGCAAATTCCAACAATGTAAAAACTGCAATTACATTTGCACCAAGCTAATACTTTGTTTAATTAGCATAAAATTGGTGGATTTTTAGGTAGCTGCCAATTCTTTTTGTAACTGTAGCAAACAGTGAAGCTTGAACATCATTATATGCATACTTATGCTTACTTTGAAAAGGATAGGGTAATTTTCCACCAAAAGCAAAAGGATAGGGTAATTTTCCTCCAAAAATGTACTACTTTCTCTTCTCATCAATGTTTTAACCCACAGCTGTCAGTCTTGACTAATTAATTTTTAAATTATGAATATGCCTTTGAAACTACACCAAAATTTGACAAGTAGTCATTTCTTAAAGGTCAGTTATAATGTAGAGTATAGAAATCATACCAAAAAACCTTTTCTGCTCTCGTTCATTAAAATCCATTGTAGTTTGAATGAACCATTTACCCATGTGTGATTTTGTAACTACATGCATTATCTTTTGGAGGACACTGGTTCATTGAGTTATGCATGTATTTCAAATACTAACACATTTCACTATCCAACATTAAATCATAATAGCTAATATCACCATAGTTTCATCAGAACAAGTTTGTAAGTATTGGAAAACTGTTGAGGTCATCATAGCATATAAAAATTTTTACAAAATTAGAATTGCTTGAAAGCTTTAATTTTATTATTGGTAATAAATGTCAGGTTTTCTTGAAGTAAGAGTCCATTCATTCTTGAGAATGCTTTTTATTTATTTATTTTGCTTCATTGTACTCTTGAATAGCAAAGTTAAAAGTGAATGTTCTTGTTTTGCTCTCGGTCGTTAATGGAAAGCATTCCATCTTTCACCTTAAATGTGATGTTAGCTGGTAGTTTTTCCTGTATTCCCTTTATCAGATTTAGAAACCTTCTATCCCTAATTTTTGAGTGTTATATCAAATGCTTTCTTAGCACCCATTAAGATGATCTTATGGTTTTTGCCATTTCTTCTGTTATTATGGTGAATTATATTGGTGGATTTTTTAATATTAACCTAACTTTGTATTCCTGGATTAAAGCATTCTTAGCATGGTCTCTCATTCACTTATATATCCGTAATGCCCAACCCAGTCCCATAAAGTTATAGTATATGTTCAGTAAGTATTTGTTCAATTAATTAAGACAGTGAAATTCCTTAAATGGTTTTCCTGTTTTGGAAACTGTTGAAAACTTTTGAAAAAAACAGTCATTTTATAAACCAAAATACACTGCTGTCTGTCTTACTCAGAAGTCATTTCTCAACAACGTTAACTATTGGGAATATAGATGGTGGTTCAGAAGGAAGTAGAAAACCTTTTGACAGTCCTTTTTTTTTTTCTTTTTGAGATGGAGTCTTGCTGTGTCAGCCAGGCTGGAGTGCAGTGGAGCAATCTTGACTCACTGCAACCTCCACCTCCTGCGTTCAGGCAGTTCTCCTGCCTCAGCCTCCCAAGTAGCTGGCATTACAGACACGCGCCACCGTGCCCGGCCGTTTTGTATTTTTAGTAGAGATGGGGTTTCACCACGTGGGCCAGGCTGGTTTCGAACTCCTGACCTCAAATGATCTACCCACCTCAGCCTCCCAAAGTGCTGGGATTACAGGCATGAGCCACCGCACCCAGCCGATAGTCCTCTCATTGAAGAAGTTCAAAACCTTTTTATTTTTACATTTTGTATATAGTTCTAACAAGTTTTGGTCTAGTTTCCATGCACCCTGCATATCAGAAGTAACAAACTGGAGTGGAATAAGTTATTAGAGATTGTTAAATTGAGAGGATGTAAATTAACAACTTTCAGTGGCAGAGAGGGGGAAAAAGCATTGTGGAAAGAATTTTAAAAGCTTAGAGCTGAGAGCTGTTTGTAAATCTTAATTGCATCTCCAGCTTCTTAATGTATATAACATTGTAAAAGCAGGATTTTAGAGTTGGAATAAACTTAACAAGCCTCTCATTTCCTGTTTCTGAACCTTTTCTCTGCCTTTACACATGTGAGGGGTAGATATGACAAATACATATAAGAGTGGCTGTGGTAGGAGTGGCTTTGATTCCCAGTCGCAGGAGGAGATGGGACAGGCATGTGTGATGTGTGTGTGTTTGCAGGGGGTCCTGATATATACATATTGGGGTGTATCAGAATCTCCGTTTCTGGGGAGGGCACCGTGTATGCAGTTTGAATTTGTATCCATTCCTGCTATGATTACACTATCTCTCTCTCTCTCTCTTTTTTTTTTTGAGAAAGATTCTTGCTCTGTCACCCAGGCTGGAGTGCAGTGACGTGATCTTGGCTCACTGCAACCTCCACCTCCTGGGTTGAAACGATCCTCCTGCCTCAGCCTCCCGAGAAGCTGGGACTACAGTGATTACACCAGCTTACATTCCCACCTGTAGATGTTCTGCTGCCTCACTCATATTCATATCCAAGAAATACTTGTCTTATCCAAATCACTAATATTATTATAGATAAGTAAACTGAGGCCCACTTGAGAGGTTGAATGACAAGCTAGCCACATAGCTGATGAATATTAGGTTAGACTAAGAATGTAGTTGTCTTGATTTTTAGTTCATTGTTTTCTGTTCTGTCCTGCAATAATTTATATTCAAAATAATAGGGTAAATAATAAGAATGTTATATTTAAAAAAACTTTTTATTAAAAGAATGAGAAGTTTTCATTAGATTTGTTTTCTCTTTCAATATATTGAAAAAAATCACTTGGAAGTAAAACTGAGACATTTATGGTGGAAGAAGTTCATTTTTTCATGCTAATAGATAAATGCAGTGTTAAGTTTCAAACTAAATAATAGAGAGGGAGACTGTCTAAAAGAAAATGATAGTTATTTAGGAGTGGGCATTACAGTGGGAATATACGTGAATATATTCAGGGAGGTAAAGGAAGACAAAATTTTAAAGGAAAATGAGGAGGGTCACATTAAGTTGTTTTGAGAGATTATCCTTGGCTACAAGGATCATTAACAAGAATGGCATCAGTCCATGGTTGGACAGGCAGTTCCTGGGCAGATGTCCTGGCAGAGTAATGTTTTGTAAGGTTGTGGTGGCTTTTGTTCCAGGTTGTGGTTTTTGCAGTCTTTTGTGATAGTTCTTGTTATCAGGCATATGTATGTGTGAGAACCCTCCCTTCATCTCCTCTAGCTCTGTTTGTCAGGGTTTTAATACAAGTGACTCCGTTTTGATTCTGACAACTTCCATATAAAGTAAATTGATCACTTATATTTCAGTTTATTGGGAATCTATTCTGAAAATAAAATACAGATGACTTCTGGGCATTCAGACTTCAAATTTGGAGTTTGTATTATTCTATGTAGCTTCGTAATGAATTATTACTAGCTCTTACTGGCTTAAAATGAAAGACTTCGTTATCTCACAATTTCTGTGGGTCAGGAATACGTGCATGGCTTAGCTCGGTCTTCTGTTTAGAGTCTTACCATGTGGAAATTAAGGTGTAAGCCTGGACTACATTCTTACATGAGCCTCAGTACTCTCTTCCAAGTTCACTGGTTCATTTCAGAATTCAATTCCTCATGGCAATAGAACTGTGGCCCTTACTTCCTTGAGAATTCCTATCTGGCATGTGACTTGCTCCACAGCATTGGTGGTTTGCTACTTTAAGGCCAGCAGGAGAGTTTCTCTGCTGTTTCCAATATCTCTGACTTCTAGATTGTCTTTTTAAAGGCTCACCTGAATAGGTCAGGTCCACCAGGATTCTCTTCCTTTTGATCAACTTACAGTCAACTGATAGGAGCCTTGATTACATCTGCCATGTAAGTTAGCCTGGTCACAATAGTGAGATCCTAGTAATCCTGCCCACTTTCAAGGGGAGGCATTTATACAAGGTGTATAAACCAGAGGATGGGAATCTTGACAGTGGTGATCTTAGCAGTATGCCTACCACAGGGTTATTAAAGCCAGTAGCGACTCTCTTGTTCAATAGAACTGGAATCTTTTAACTGTGTGCTAAGCATTTCTCCAGGCTATGGAAATATAAAGCTAAAAAGCCCAGCTTTTGTCCAGTAGTAAGGTGGTAGAGAGAAAGAATGAAGTACTGTTTATGATGTAATTCAGTCATGCAGCTGCAATAGAGGTGTATCCAGGCTACAGTGTGAACATCAAAGAGAAGGTATTGGGAGGTGGGGAGGTTTGGTCAGGAAAAGTTATGTTTCTGGATAAAGTGATAGTACTGCTTTAGTTCTTGAAACTAAATTTTAAAACCAGTTTTTAAGAGGAAAACCTTAGTATTTAAGATGATGAAATTATTAAATGAGTATTTCTTTTCCCCCAGATGGTATACCTCAAGTTTACTATTTCGGCCCTTGTGGTAAATACAATGCTATGGTGCTGGAACTGCTGGGACCTAGTTTGGAAGACTTGTTTGACTTGTGTGACAGAACATTTTCTCTTAAAACAGTTCTCATGATAGCTATACAACTGGTAAGTAAAATAGGGTATTTGAAGTTGTTTGAACAATTACATGGTTGTTGGTCACAAATTCATATTAAAAGTTTAAAGTTCTGTGATATTGTCTTACAGAGCATTTGACCTAATACAAATGTTTCTACTTTTCATACTGTCTTTCTGGGATCCATGTAACTTAAAATAACTGAGTCAAGTATATTTTATTTGTATGAAAACTAATATAATAATTGCTTTAAGATCAAAATGCTCAGTTTGATAATTAAGTTGTCACTAGCCATTTCTTCATATAAAAGATGAATACTTCAAAAGAGAACCTCAGAAACATAGTTTTTTTTTTTTTTTTTTTTTTGAGATAGAGTCTTGCTTTGTTGCCCAGGCTGGGGAGCAGTGGTGAGATCTCGGCTTACTGCAACCTCTGCCTCCCAGGTTCAAGCTAGTCTCCTGCCTCAGCCTCCCGAGTAGCTGGGACTACAGGTGCGTGCCACCACACCCAGCCAATTTTTTTGTATTTTTTGTAGAGACGGGGTTTCATCATGTTAGTCAGGATGGTCTCGATCTCCTGACCTTGTAATCCACCTGCCTTGGCCTTCCAAAGTGCTGGGATTACAGGCGTGAGCCACCGTGCCCGGCCAGAAACATGGATTCTTAATTTTGGTAATAGACTTTATGACCTGGAAAAACAAGAGGCAAACTAATAATTAGAGAGTCTTGATAAACTACTTAGACTTCAGGGAATCCATTGGATAACAGTTAGAGAATGTTTTAAGGCAGTTTTGAAGTAAATGCCAATAGAAGTGTGCTGCAGAAGTCTTAAAATTGTTTTTATTCATTGACTCATGAATTCTTCTTCACAAATTTGTCCTGCGGATGTTTTCACAGGTGCTCAAAGCTTTATATGAAAGGATGTTTATAATAAAAAAATGAGAAGCAACCCAAATGTGCAGAAATAACAGGGTTAGTTGAATAAATTAATAGCCAGAGGAAAATATGCAGCTATTAAAAAGTGCGCGTTAAAGATTGTTTCCTAGGCTAGGTGTGGTGGCTTGTGCCTGTAATTCCAGTGCTTTGGGAGGCTGAGGCTAGAGGATCACTTGAGTCCAGGAGTTCGAGATCAATCTGGGCAACTTAGTGTGACTCCATCTCTACAAAAAATTAAAAAAAAAAAAAAAAAAAAAAAAAAAAAAAAAAAAAAAAAGAAGGGGGGGGGGGGGGGGGGGGTTTGGGTAGTCCCAGCTGCTGAGGAGGTTGAGGCAGGAGGATTGCTTGAACCCAGAGGTTGAAGGTTGAAGCTGCAGTGAGCTATGCATTCCAGCTTGGGTGGCAGAGTGTGGGATCCTGTCCGCTCCCCCCGCCGCCCCGCCCACCACACACCAAACACCAAAAAACCAAACAGCTCCCCCAAATAAAACAAAGAATATTTCATGACCTTGCAAATGCTCATATCATTAAGAATCTATAGACATAGAATATTGTATATTATATGCTGCAAAGTTTGTTAAGCAAACGAGAATGACCTGCGTAACCGTATGTTTACATTGCATTGTTGACCATGATTATCACTAAGTGAAGCAGTTTTATTTTTTTATGTGTAATACTCTATTTTATGACAGTTTGTACAATGAACATTGAGAATTTGTAAAATAATTAATAAAAATGAGCTATATTATTAATATTAGAGTTGGATTCCAGACTTTTCTAGCTTTAAGATCTTTCTAACTTGAAGATTAATCATTTTAAATGTTTAATACCTAGGAAAAGTAAGGGAAACATGTTATGAAAAGAAAAGATACTGAATAGTGCTGTTGTTTTTATACTTGTAAAAGTTGCTTGGTTATTGAACTGATAAGGAAGACTATATTGCAATGTTTTGCATATGTCTGCTTATACTTTTGAGTTCAAGGTCTTGTATCAATATGGCTTTTTGATTTTATGAAGTAGCATCCTCTGAAAGTGTTGATTGAATCAGACTTACTGATATGAAAGGAATTCATAAAATTCAAATACTCTTGTTTAGCAGTGACCGTAATAGTAAAGGCAACTATTTAAATTGTAATTTGCTATATGTATTTGAAGAACGATGGGCTGACATCATTTTACTTTTAAAGGGTTGAAACAATTTCTGACTTACTTCTTTTGTATGTTTTCATTCTGTCTTGCCTTTATCATACTTGCTTAGGCTAGTCAAAGCCCAAAATAAAACTTCTCTTCTTTTTTTCTTAAACTAAGATTTCTCGCATGGAATATGTCCATTCAAAGAACTTGATATACAGAGATGTAAAACCTGAGAACTTCTTAATAGGACGACCAGGAAACAAAACCCAGCAAGTTATTCACATTATAGATTTTGGTTTGGCAAAGGAATATATTGATCCAGAGACAAAGAAACACATACCATACAGAGAACACAAGAGCCTTACAGGAACAGCTAGATATATGAGCATAAACACACATTTAGGAAAAGGTATGTGTACCTTTCGTAAGTATGGAAGTTTGAATTCAGCAGCTATGCTAACACTGTGCGTTTTTATTTGTTATGGTTCAGTTTTTGTAGATTACAATAGCTTTTATTATAATTTTCATTTATCAGATCTACCTAGAGTTTACTTTCACTTGTATTTTTAATAAAACTCTTTGAAAGTAAGTTACTATAGAGTAAATGAGTGACAGCTATCTTTACATTCACTGTATTTTTTGTATTTATATAACTTGAAGTGTGCATCTTTGATACAGTTATGGGGATTCTTTTAATTATTTCTCTTACAAAATATGAGCGAATACCAAATTTTAACTGAATTTAATGCATGTGGAAATATTGGATTGAGACTATAGCTCTCCAGTATGGCTAGCCACAGAAATAGCAACCAGCCTAATAAGTACATGACCTTAGAGGTGGGCAGAGCTGGCTTACCTGTATGCTAACTGTGACTTCGGACAAGTTTAATCTTTTTAAGGGGTTTCTTATTGGTAAAAAGAGTAAAACAATATCAACTTCACAGGATTTTTTTACAGCATTCCTCCTTCACCCAGGTTCTTATTTATCATATCCCTTCAATCATTTTCATCTGGAACAGTTCCTCAGTCGTTCTTTATGGCTCATGACCTTAATATTTTTTAGGAGCTGAGGCTATTTTATAGGATATCTCCAACTTGGGTCTGTTATTTCTTTTTGACTAGATTTGGGTAGGCATTTTGAGCACAAATATCACAGAAGTGATGTGTTCTTAGTGCATCAGGTTGGGATCGCTTGCTTGGGTGATATCTGCCAAATTTCTCTACTGAAAAGTTTCTTGTAGTTAGATTTTGGGATTATGTAAACTTAGTTCCTCATCAGATTTTTACCCTCTAGATTTAGCATCCATTGATGATTTTCTAACTTCATTATTTCTAATATTTATATTTCTTTATTTGTCAGTTGATATTCTAATGCAAGCAGACACTTTCCCTTGTCCCCCATTTATTGACTTATGTCTATATGAACTTATTAATTCTTACCTTATTTAATGTAATGTATTGAATGCATTATTATTTATTTTGATAGCCAAAGGGTTCCAGATGTGGCCACTGGTTGCCTCTTCAAGCTGGCTTCTCTGTCCTTTTGACATGTTTTCATGAATCTTTGAGTTCTTTCTTTCTGGTGCAGCAAGTTCTTATAAATAAACTCATCTTGCAGTTTCTCTTCTGCAGCCCCATAATCAGTCCTTTTCTCCAAGAAGTTCTGAATCCTTTTATTGGATAATAGTATTTAGAAACCAAGATTTGGCCACTGGATATGCTCATTACTGTGGTATGTTGTTACTGCCAGGCCCTTTCTGCAGCAGAACTAGGAAATGTTTGTGCGTGTATGTATATACATACACACATAGAAATATGCCTATATATGTGTGTGTGTGACACACATACATTAATATCTGTTAAAAATTTTGAGTTTACAGTGATACACTTTTAATTTCAGTCTGTCAGTAGAAAATAGTATTTCCTTTTTCTATATTTGTAATTCCCATCCCTTTTCCATATTTGTATCTTTTTTTTTTAACCAACTGTGAGAAATCTGCTTATCACTACTCATAATATATTTACTTGTTTTTAAAAGCTGAGGATACTCAGAAAGTACTTTCAGATTGCCAAGTGATGCCACTTTATATAGCAAGTCTAATAGAATTATAGCATTTGTAATTCTTATTTTATTGAAGAGTTTTTTTTTTATTTGAAGTAAAATTTACATTGGGTAAAGTATACAACATTTGATTATATAAATTTGTGAGTATTAATGAATGTGCACACTATGTAATCCACAGCACTATTGAGATTTAGAACACTTTCATTATCCTATAGACTTCCATTTTACCCATCTTAGTCATTCCCCTCCTTTTCTAGAAGCAATCACCGATCTGATTTGTATCACAACAGTTGAGTTTTGCTGATTCTATTACTTCATATAAATAGAATCATCCAACTTATTTTGGTTGGTATAATGTCTTTAAGATTCATCTATGTTTTTGCAAATATCAATAGTTTATTCTTTTTAAATGCTAAGTAATATTCCATTGCATAGACATAGCACAGACTGCTTATCCATTTGAATGTTGATGGATATTTGGGTTAAGTTTTTGACTTATGAATAAAACTTGTGGGGCCGGGCGCGGTGGCTCAAGCCGTATCCCAGCACTTTGGGGAGCCGAGACGGGCGGGATCACGAGGCAGAGATCGAGACATCCTGGCTAATACGGTGGAAAACCCTGGTCTCTACTTAAAAATACAAAAAACTAGCCGGGGTGAGGTGGTGGCGCTGTAGTCCCAGCTACTCGGGAGGCTGAGGGCAGGAGAATGGCGTAAACCCGGGCGGCGGAGCTTGGCAGTGAGCTGAGATCCGGCCACTGCACTCCGCCTGGTGTGGCAGAGCAAGACTCCGTCTCAAAAAAAAAAAAAAAAAACTTGTATAATATTTTACAAATCTTTTGTGGGCATATTTTCAGTTTGGTCCTATGGCAGGTGTTATTTAACTTCATAAGAAACTGCCTGTCTGTTCTGGGGAGTGTTCATACCTTTTTTTATTTCCACCAATAATGAATGAGAATTTTGTTTGTTTCATATTCTTGACAACATTTAGAGTTGTCAGTCTTTTTCATTGTAGCTATTCTAGTGGCCAAGGGGTGGTCTTTTAATTCCTTGTGATTATTGTTTCTGAGATCTGTTTCATGTATTTATTGGCTATTTGTATATCTTCTTTTGAGAAGTGTGTGTCATTTCATTGTTAATTTATAGAGTTCTTTATATATTCTGGGTATGATTATTTTGTCATATATATGCATTGTGAATAATTTCTTCCAGTCTTGGCTTGCTCCTATTCATTTTCTTAATGGTATCTTTTGATGAGCAGAACTGTTAAGTATTTATGAAGTCTAGTTTATCCATTTTTTGTTTATGGTTATTGCCTTTTGAATTCTAACAAATCTTTACCTTCATGTGATAAGGTAAACAAATCTTTACCTTCAATACATTTTATGCTTTCTTCTAGAAGCTTTATAGTTTTAGCTTTTTGTATCTGTGATCCATCAGAATTGATTTTTTATATCATGTGAGATAGGGGTTGAGGTTCTTTCTATGATATATTCTTTCCTATTGAATTACTTTTGTTTCTTAAAAAGTCACTTCTAGATTATACCTGCCACATTCAGTATTCATATCAGAGAAAGTACAAACTTAATTATCTGCTTTTAGGTATTATTCTGCTTTCAGTTACTGTTAGACATCTCACAACAGATAGACAGAAATGTGAACCAATCAATATATATCCATTACTGCTGTTCAAAAGTACCTTCAGATATGCTATCACAGATTTGGACAGGATCTTGGAAGTCATCTAATCCAACTTTCAGATCCTGATCTTAGCTTTTTCTCTAACCATTCTCCTCAGCCTTAGCTATTCTATAGAGCATGTCCCTGCTCTGTCTCTCAATCATAACTCAGTAGGTTGTGGCATCTTTCCTGACAGCTGACCTGACTGTAGGTTTATGGTATTTTTTGTTTTCAGACATCTGAAATGCCTGAGAAATGTAAATTTACTGTTTTTTTTTTTTTAAGAAAAGTAAGTTTCAAATATTTAAAATTAAAAAACACGAGTTTTATTCAGTTAATATGTTCAGGAAGTAGCTTTCAATAGCTGACTTTCCTGATAGATTTAAAAATATGATTGGGTAGCTATACAACTTTTGGGATTGTGACTTCTATTAAAACCAGGCACACTTTATTTACATGTGCAGTGACTGTGAGAAATTTTCATTTTACGGGAGTTGTTAGCAGACTGTTTTATAACAACTAACAAAGGTTCACCACTATTTTATTGTGAGACATGAAGTCACAACTTCCTTAGGGCCTAATGTTCCTTATCTGAACAATGGTAAATGTAACAGCATTCTATTTGTAGAAATGGCAAAGTGAGTGTGATATGTTTGTCATTGTTAGGAAAAGTCATCAGTACCTGGGAAATGAGATTTAACTATTATAATACTCTCTCTTTACTCTTTCAGGAATAAAACAAAAATTTATTTATTTGGCAGGTATAGCAAACAACGAATGTTTAATGTTTACTTTTCCCCATTTATAAACACCCTCAGTTTTCATGTAAAACTCAGGAGTAGGTGGGTAATACTAACAGCTAAAAAATTTTGTGTCTAAAATTACGTGAATTCCTATTTAAAAATTAAGAGTAATCTAAGGTAATATGAATTTGGATGCTGAGGAACTAAAACATTTGGTAAATTGTGATGCCTTTGGACATGGAATACATAGTGGTGTTTTAAGTTTAGAGTGCTTGGTTTTGTGAGGAGTCAGGAAGAGATAAAGAAGGAAAAGGAGCAGATAAAACATGACTTTTTAGTGTGATTGTAATTTGTGCATATCTTATTTCTGCCCTCCCTACTTTGCCTGGATCTTGGTGATGACTTTTAAAGCCTTATTCATTCACCCATCTTTCCATCCATTCATTCATTCTTAGGCACTCAAGGACTTCTTGCTCACATGAACTTTTCAAAATAGAGAGTTTGGTCAAAGGAACATTATATGGGTTTGTAAGTATTTTCCTTTTGGAGACTGACACTATCTTAGACTTAAAAGGAAAAGATGTTCCTAATATAATAATATAGAAGAGTAGTGTAAAATCACATAATAGGAATTAACATTTTATTCTTGTAGTATCTGTTGATCTTAACTAGGTGATGTATGTTCAGAAGGCAGATGTTGCAGTTCACATTTATACCTTTCTTATATCTGCTTAAGTCTCTGTCCAAGATGCAATCTTGATAATGCTTTGTGTTACAGATGTGGATTTCCATGGTGTCCTTGCATGAAAACTTTCTTTAGTGTTGTCATATTGAATTATTTTTGTGTTACATCTGATCATGTGTCTACTTGTTAATATCTTTTTAAAGACTTTTGTCAGCTTCCTTGAACCTCATAATCTTCCTTTGGATGACTGTTTTTCCCTTTTATGTCTTCTCGTTGAAGTCATTTGATATTAAGTAAATAATGTCTATTTCTCTTTGATGAGTAGTCTTGAAATAAAATCAAGTCTTTTATTTAAAATTTTATTATTCAAGAATAAAAAAAACTAGCATTTGAGGGATAAGTTGGGAGTTGCTTCGTAAGTGTTAGTAAAAACCTGTGTTCATAGAAGAATGATGTTTCAAGCTTCTAAGTGGTAAGTTCTCTGAATAGGAGAGAAGGAACCACATAATGACGGTGTTCCAAAAATGCCTTCTTTCTGTGCTATCATTCTGTGGTGTGATTCATATGATTTAATTTCTGGGTTAATTGTCTCAATTTCTGAGGCCTGTTCTTTAAGCTGCTCGCACAGCTTTTCTGCGGTTCAAAAACATGTATTTACATTTTGTAATTTTAACAGTTTAAAATGTATTGTATAATTTCTTGTTAGAGTATAATGAAAATAATTGATATTTTCTTGATGTTTCAGGGTATAGTTTTTTAATATGATTGCTATTATATAGCAATATTCTCAAGATCAGTTGGAGAAGGTTAGGATGGATATCTGTATTTAAATAAATTTGGAGACAATTTTATTTATACTTTTTTTTTTTTTCTTGAGATGGAGTCTTGCTCTGTCGCCCAGGCTGGAGTGCAGTGGCGCGATCTCTGCTCACTGCAAGTTGCGCCACCTCCCAGGGTAACGCCATTCTCCTGCCTCAGCCTCCCAAGCAGCTGGGACTACAGGTGCCCACCACCACACCCTGCTAATTTTTTTGTATTTTTAGTAGAGACGGGGTTTCACCGTGTTCGTCAGGATGGTCTCGATCTCCTGACCTCGTGATCCGCCCGCCTCGGCCTCCCAAAGTGCTGGGATTACAGGCGTGAGCCACCACTCCCGGCCTATTTATACTTTTTAATAGATCCTCTCATCCTCTCTCTCTCTCTCTTTTTTTTTTTTTTTTTTTTTGACTTTCACCTGTGTTATCCCTTACTTTCTGATATTGTATGTAGTATAGCTACTGCTGGCAATACTTTGCTTTTCTCTACCTTTGGTTTACTTCTTTTGACCTTGTCACCAAACTTACTAGAATTACGTCTAAATTAAGAGAACTAGATTTCAGAAGAACTTTAGGAAGTAAGTGAATGTATGTACTGGGTTCAGTTGCACAGAAAACTTTGATTTCTAAGTTTTCTTTATATTACTAGATTCCGTGTTTAGTGAACTGTTGCTGTGTATTGTCTTGCATAATTGTGTTTTGTTCTTTTCCTTTTTAGGTTTGTGTTCTCCCTCTTTTTATTTTTTTTATTTTTTTCAAAATCCTTGTTATATGATTTTGAAAACTGAGCTCAATGAATCTTGAGGAAGATGTATTTTTGTTTTTTTTTAGGGTAGTGCCAACTAAAGTAACTTTTAATATTTAAGAAGGAAATATGAAGTGAACCTTTTACTTCCTTGTAGTAGATAATGTGTATCTTTTTTTTTTTACTTATAAGAAATGATTTAAACTTTCTTCAGGGAGAATTTTTGTTGTTTGAGCTGTCTTCTTTGTCTTCTCATGTCCTTACTTAGGTTAGCCAACATGTCTTTTGGCCTCATTGTTTTTCATTATGTTAGAAAATGCAGTAGTAAGTTTATTTTTGCAAATATATGCATGTATCATAGAAAATTTTCTGTTTCTATGTGAGGCGTTGATAAATTTGAGTTAACGAAAAGGGAATATTTTCTATTGAAAATTGAATTGAAATTTCAATTGAAATGGAAACAGTGCTAGGCAAGTGAGTAATGAAATCAGATTAAAAAAAAGAAAAATAAATAATGTTGAGATATAAGGGTAGAATTTTTAAATAGAAAAGCATTGCAGAAGGTTTCCAGTCAACATTTGATTAAGTGATGAAATGCTTTCCAAAATGAAAGAAATGTAGACAAGTGGGCTGAAATCTTGCCCTTCACTTATTAGGTACCTAGTTTTGAAGTAGTCACTTAATCTTTCTGAGCTTTACTTTCCTTATTTGGGATTACAAATAACTGTTTTCAGTGTAGCTGTAATTTTGAAAGATAGTGTATATAAAGCATGGACACAGACGCTTAATACGTGTTGATTATTTTGTATGGTACATATATTCCTGAAGAGGAAAATTTTAATTGACTGTGTACCTTTTAAATTGGTTTCAAGACCTTTTAAAAGAATCTTTAATGATACCTATTGTAAAGAAAATAATGACTTTCTGGTTTCTTTAGGTGCTCATAGCAAGAGTTCTTATAATGATTCTTGGCCTTGTGGAAAACATTCTTTTCAAACAGGCCTTTGTAGTTAAGTGCTTTAAAAAACGTGAACAGGGTTTAATAAGGGCCAGATTACTGTTGGGAGATTTTTTTCATGTAAAAGAACTACTAAAGACCCTAGTGGGTGTTCTTTAGTTACTGTGTTTCAAAAAGAAAGCCTTCCTGTGATTTCTATAACTTACTACATGGTAAAATGTATTTCCAGATATGTCGTTTGGTGAAAGAACACAAAGAAAGGAATTATGAGGGTCAAGAGCATTTCAGACTGAGTTTTAGTAGTAGATTTATTTTACTAGCTAATATTTATGGCTTGAATTTTGAAATGCTTTGTGGGTTATGAGACTAATACTGTTCTCTGATAGAACCATGTAGGCGAGATCACCTTATGACCGTGGCTTATTAGCACTATGTGACTAAAGCTCCTCTTGGATAGAATTCAAAGAGGAATTGCCTTTTATATTTAGTTTCTCTCCTTAACAAAGAGTCTTACTGTAGGGCTCAGCATACTTTTACTACTGTATTTTAAGTTTCTTAAACTATATGCATATATGTCTTGCATATACACTGATAAATGTGTCCCTACTGTACTGTATTTTAAGTTCTTTAAACTATACGCATATATAGTATATATAATATGCATATATGTCTTGCATATACATTGATAAATGTATCCCTACATATTTCGTGTTTTTGATGCTGTTGTAAAGGTATTGGTTTTAAAATCCAATTTTCACTTACTCGTTGTGAGTATAGAAATCCAGTTGATTTTTATTTTTATTTTGTAGAGACAGGGTCTTGCTCTGTTGCCCAGGCTGGAATGCAGTGGTGCAACCATGGCTCCCTGCAACCTCATCTTCCTAGGCTCAAGGAATCCTCCCACCTCAGCCTCCCTAGTAGCTGGGACTATAGGTGCATGCCAACACACCCAGTCACCAGCTAATTAAAAAAATTTTTTTTTTTCGTAAAGTTGGGGTTTTTCTGTGTTGCCCAAGCTAGTGTTGAACTCCTGGTCTCAGGCTATCCTCCTGCCTCGACCTCCCCAAAGTGCTGAGATTACAGGTGTGAGCCACCGAGCCTGGCCCCAGTTGATTTTTATATATTAACCTTATATCCTGTAACCTTGCTAAAACTCACCTACTAGTTGTAATAGACCTTTTGTAGATTATTTAGATTTTTCTACATATACAATCCTGTTGTCTGCAAAGAGCAGTAGTTTTATTTCTTCGTTTCCAATCTAAATATCTGTTAATTTTGTTTTCTTTGCTTCTTTGTACTGGCAAGAACTTCCAGTACAATACTGAATAGAAAGGGTAAGAGTGGACATCTTTGTTCGTTCCCGATCTTAGGAGTGTCTTTTATCATTTCAGAATTATGTTAGTTGACATTTTTCATAGTTGTTGTCAGGATGAAGTTGCCCTGTAGTTCCTAGTTTGCTGAGAGTTTTTTAAAATCATTAATACATGTTGAATTTTGTCAAGTGCTTTTTCTGTATCTGAGATGAAGACATGATTTATATTTTATTCTATTAATTTGGTGAATTACATTGATTGATTTTTAAAAGTTAAACCAAACCTACATTCCTAGGATGAGCCTTACTTAGTCATGAGGTATTATCTTTTTAAGGATTTCGTGTCTGTGTTTATGAGGAATGTTTCTTGTAGTTTCCTTTAATTGTAATGTCTTTATCTGTTGTTGGTAACAGGGTAATGCAGTGAGTTGGGAACTCTTCTAATCCTGAGTTTGTGTAGAATTGGTATTATTCTTTAACTGTTTAATAGGATTCAGTAGCGATGCTATCTGGATTGTATTTTGGGAAGTTTTTAAATAATTTAATTTCTTTAATTGATGCAGAGCTATTTACATTTTCTTCTTGAGGCAGTTTTAGTTATTAGTAGCTTTCAAGATATTTGTCCATTTCATATAAGTTGTTTAATTTATTGGATTGTTTCGTAGTATTCTTTTATCATTCTTTTAATATCTGTGGGATCTGTTCTGATGCCTCCTCTGTTTCTTCTGTTGTTGGTAATTTGTGTTTCTTTCTTTTAGCCTGCTAAGAAGATTAACGATTTTATTGAACTTTCCAGTCCAGCTTTTGTTTTCATTGGTTTTCATTACTGATTGTCCATTGGTCATTGTCTCGTCATTGATTTCCTCATTTGTCATTATTTTGTCCTTCTGTTTATTTTGGGTGGTATTGATATGAAGGCAGATAAAGATAAGTTGGTCAGAATACAGAGTCTGAAATAGACTTATACATAGATGGTTGATTGAATTTTGAGAATGGTGCAAAAGCAACTTGAGGGGAAAGGATAGTTTTGCCGAGAAACTACACGAGAGTAGCTAGATATCAGTTTGAAAAAAATAAATCTAAATCCTTACTCCACACCAAAAGCAAAAAAAAAAAAAAAAATTACTTCAAAATGAATAATAGGTTTAAATGTAGGAACCATAACTATAAAATTTCTAGAAGACAAAACAGGAGAAGATCTTCGTGGTCCTGTGAGTAGAGATTTCCTAGATTGGACATCAAAAAGTATAAAAAATAAGAGGAAAAAAACCTTGATAAATTGGACTTCAGCAAAATGTAAAATTTCTTTTAAACCTACTCTTAAGGAAACAAAAAATCAAACTGCTTTTCTTTTCTTTCTTTTTTTTTTTTGTTTTTTTTGAGACGGAAGTGCTCACATCTGTCGCCGGGCGGCTGGTTTTGAGCTGCCGGTCTCAAGCTTAACTGCAAGGCTCCGAGCCTCGCCGCCGGGTCCGCCATTCTCCTGCCCAGGCCCCTGCAACCGATAGCTGGTGACTCAGGCTGCCCGCCACCTCGCACCGGCTAGTTTTTGCCTATTTTTGTAGGAGACGGGGTTTCACAGTGCTTAGCCGGATGGTCTGATCGCATCTCCTGACCTCGTGCATCCCGGGCCCGGTCTCGGAGGCCTCCCACAAAGTGCTGGGATTACAGGCTTGAGCCACCGCGCCCGGCCGCAAACTGTTTTCTTGAAGGGAAAAGGTATTGGCAAAACGTATCTGAAAATAACTTGTATCCAGAATATGCAAGGAACTATTACAGCTGTTTAATAAGACAACCCAATTTATTAAATGGGCAAACGCATGAAATAAAGTTCAACGTTAGTCACCAGTGAAATGCAAGTTAAGTCAGTTAATCCATACTTTGAAGTTTGCTTTTCTGAAAGGATTTATTACTGCTTATACTTCAGAGCCACTAGCATGGCTAAAATTTAGAAGACCATACTAAAGGTTGGACAGGTTATGAAACAACTGAAACTCCCATACATTGCTGGTAGAAATGTGAAATGACCCAATCCCTTTGGAAAAACGGTATAGAAGGTTTTTATAAAGTTAAATCTATACTTACAACATCATATTGCAATCCCCTTTCTAGATATTAACCCAACATAAATGAAAACCTATGTCAACATAGACTAGTACAAGAAGAATGTTCATAACAGCTTTATTCACAATAGCCCCGAACTGGAACCTGCTCAAATGTCTGTCAACAGATGAATAAACACATTTTAATGTACTACTCAGCATTAAAAAGTAATGAGGTATGATTGTACATAACAACATGGATAAATCCTGAACACTTAGTAAGTGAAAGAATTTGGACACGAATCTATACTGTATGATTCCATTCATGTGCACCTGTCTAATCTGTAGTGATGAAGGCAGATAAGTGGTTGCCTGAGGCTGATGGTATTGTAGGAGTTGGAGGAGAGTAATAGGCAGGAGACATTAGGAAACCTTTTGGAGCATTAGAAATGCCTCTTGATTGTGGTAGTAGTTATGCAGGTGTGTGTGTTGTTAAAACTTATCAAACTATACCCTTAAGACTATCAGAATCTAATGAAGTAAAGTTTTTGTTATAAAAGTTATAACATTTTTTTTCATATTCTTATCCCCACTTTCATTAGTGGATGTGGGGACTTTAAGGCCACTACTTATTTTGGAAAATTTGCTATTTTAATAGCGTATACTTATATTTTATAACAAAAGTACAAGAAAAAAAAAAAAAAAAAACAACTCTCCATTATATCACATTTTTAGCTTGTGAAATGGCAAGTTGAAATCTCTTCTCTAGTCTTCCAGTCTCGTAGCCTTAATGACTACCAATTTTGATGTATACTTCTTCAACTTGCAGTCTGGTGGAAGTATATATATATGGATTAAATAAAAGCAAACATAGTATCTTTAAATCATAACAAGGGTTATTAAAAACAAGTGTATTCATCTGTTTTCATGCTGCTGCTGCTGATAAAGATATACCTGAGACTGGGCAGTTTACAAAAGAAAGAGGTTTAATGGACTTACAGTTCCACATGGCTGGGGAGGCCTCACAGTCATGGCGGAAGGCAAGGAGGAGCAAGTCACATCTCATGTGGCTGGCGGCAGGCAAAGAGAGAGCTTGTGTAGGGAAACTCCTTATAAAACCATCAGGTCTCATAAGACTTATTCACTATCACGAGAACAGCGTGGGAAAAACCTGCCCCCATGATTCAGTTACCTCCCACTGCGTCCCTCTCACAACACATGGGAATTCAAGATGAGATTTGGGTGTAAACACAGCCAAACTATATCAACAAGTATAGAATGTTTACACAGTAAAAATCAGAACCTTTTCTGACCCTTCATCCTAGTTCAGATCCATACTTTCAAAAGTTTGCTTTTCTGAAAGCATTAAGTACTGCCTAGATAGTATGGTTGTTCATGTGGATAAAACATCTTGCACATAAACAAACATCCTCTTATTAAAGTATTTTCTCATTGATAGTTAGCATTTTGGTATTATTTTGAAATATCAAGAAATCTTAAGTATTTAACATCAGTGACAGAAAAATTGAAATATCATTCAGTCAGCAAATATTTATAAGCATCTCCCTGAGCCTTTGTCTGTGATCTTTATTCACGTATGTGCTAAATGACATTTTGTTACAACAACTTGAAAACGACAGTTTGGTCAAGCAGTATTTTTGGTGATAGTGAAGGGGTTATTAAGGTTGGTATGTGTCAAACACAAGTTTTTCTTAAAATACATTAAACACAATACCCCATAATCATGTTTAATTTAATGGAGAATATTTATCATGGAAGTTTTGTGCTCATATAACTTTAGGAAATGCAGGGTTGAAAGAGTTAAACATTTTAAACTCTAGACTTCTCAGAAGTTTTAATATGTTACCTGAATCTTTAAGACAGAGCTATAGTATATAGTGACTCTGATTGACCATGGAACTCTTTTCCCCTTGGCCTTTACTTCCATGAATAGATATCTAAGCAGAAAAATAAATCTCTAACAGCATCTAAAAATTATAAAGGAATATTTTAAAGATGCACAATAATCTTAATGTGAAAACATTATATAGATATAATTTATCACTTATAGGTACTATATCTGTATTTTGTATTTATATGTTGAACTTTTGGAAATTAATTTATACATAATGAAAGAACAAACTCTCCATTCTTCCATCCTTAACTGTTAGAGAAAAGTGAAATTTATATTTCTTTTATATTTCAGAACAAAGTAGAAGAGATGATTTAGAAGCTTTAGGTCATATGTTCATGTATTTTCTGAGAGGCAGTCTTCCTTGGCAAGGCTTAAAGGTAATTGTTTTTGTGTTTCTTTATTGAATTTCATGAAATGTGAAGATATTAAGGTTCTCTCTTCCAAGTAAACAATTTTCATATTTTAACATTTTATTTTGTAAGTAGGCATCAGGGCTTACTGTGTTGCCCAGGCTGGTCTCAAACTCCTGGGCTCAAGCATTCCTTCTGCCTTGGCCTTCCAAAGCTCTGGGATTACAGGCTACCGTGTGCAGCCCCAGCTAAATAATTTTTAAATTACCACATTCTCAAGATGTTTTTTTTCTGTTTTAGGCTGACACATTAAAAGAGAGGTATCAGAAAATTGGAGATACAAAACGGGCTACACCAATAGAAGTGTTATGTGAAAATTTTCCAGGTAATGAATAATGTGAGGTTGATACATTATATACAGAAAACTAGAAATGCTAATTTTTGTTGCTTAAGTTTATAAATTTGTTTCTATGCTTAAAAAAAAAAAAAGAGCTAAAATATGATTTAAAGGATGTCAGCATTTGATGCCGAACCCACAGGAACACTTTGTACCTTTGCTTTGCAAATGGTATTAATGGAAGAAAATCCTATCTGTTAATAGTGTTGATCAGTACCAGCTGAAGTAATATTTTCTTTAGTGATATACTTTTAATAAGTTAAAATTTTTGCTGAGAAATGCCAGTTACAAAGTTTTGGTATACAGTGTTAGTCATTTGGGTCTCAATGTCAAGCTCAAAGGAGGTATATGAAGTATGATTTGGTTTAGTTTTCACATTAAACTCATTTAAATTAAGTAAGGCCAGTACAACCTTACTGACCTCACTAGTTTTGGGCTAATTTTATATTGGGGAGCTGTATGCATTTATGAAAAAATTTTGCTTTCAAGTAGATTTATGGCAACTCAAATTAAGCCAACAAAAATTTACTTAAGGTTTCTAAATCAATTAAGGAATAAGAATAACTTGTTAGGATATTAAAATAACGACTGTGATTTATTTGTGCAGCCACATTAAGTGAAAAGAGAACTAAATTTGAAGATAAAATACTGAATTCCTATCTCACTTTAGTATCCCCTGGTTCTCCTGTATAATGCTGGCATTATTAATGTAATAATGATATTATCATCAACATAACCAAAGTAGCTCTTTCTCAAGCTTGTTTATATTATTCATTGACAGCAAACATTATATATTTTCCTTTCTTGCTATAATATCTAGAAGTAGATTTTTTTAAATGTCGGTTAATAGTACTAGCAGTTTAGGTGTAGGCAGGTAGGATAGTTGTCATAAAGGAAGCCTATATAAAGGTGGGAAAATGGGGTTGGCAAATTAAATTGGCCAGGTATTTAGCTAGAAAGTGGAATAGTGGGAGAGTCACCACATAAAGAAGGCCACTGCGTACCACTTTTATTGCCTCATTGTACTGGGTGTGATCTTTTTCCTACTGGCTGGGGCTGCCTGTGAATGCTAGGTGTAACTTACCATCTCTTACTGTAGTGATTTTTTGTGCCCTGTAGTGATGGTGAAATGCCCTGCTTTACTAATTGCTCACCATTTTGCCTATTGTTTTTTTTTATATTTTTTTTTTGTTTTTTTCTTCTGAAAAGTATTACCCTTAAAAATACTTACATCTAATACAGTTGAGAATTACAATAGCATGCAGAGATTTGTATGTTGCCAAATAATTGTTAAATATCTGACTAGAAATTAAGAGAAGACTTACACTGTGCTCTTGTGTTATGTTTTTGAGATTTGTTTTAGCTTTCCTTTGTTAGCTTAATTGGTTAGAATACTGCTCAAAACCAAGCTTAGGAATTTGAATTCTCTATTAGTTAGTTGGTATATGTCACTGATTTTAAAGGAAATCCAGCAGGCCAATACAGATGCTTTCATATAAATCAGTTCTCACCGGTATTTTAAATAAAATTTTAAATTTGTAAACTGAATATGATGCTTTGTGATTAATCATACATTATTAAACTGCTTATTCAACTTCTCATACTGCCAAATATTAAAAATAATCTTATAAAAATAAAAATTTTAGCTTTTCCTAATGAAATGAAGCAAAAATAGTGGTTGTTAAACTAAACCTCTCATTTTTCTTGTGTCTATATTCTCTTCCTTCTTTTCCTCTTTTTTATTTTGTTGTAATTTAACTTAGAAAAATTTAAATTGCAATATAATTTTGTTACTTTTCAAGTGCTTTTATATAATACAATGTGCTTTTAGATACTTAACTTTATTATTGAGTATTAAAGAAAAGTATAGTCCAAATAATTTTTATATTATTTCTAGAAGAAATGGCAACATATCTTCGTTATGTAAGAAGGCTAGATTTTTTTGAAAAACCAGACTATGACTACTTGAGAAAGCTTTTTACTGACTTGTTTGATCGAAAAGGATATATGTTTGATTATGAATATGACTGGATTGGTAAACAGTTGGTGAGTATTCTACATAATAAAATATTATTTATAGTATCGGTTGTCTTTTTAATAGTACAGTATCTTCAGTTGAAAAGAGTGGAGAACAAATAGTTGTTTTAAAGGATTCATTTTATTGTTTTTTAAAGGACGTTTCTGCAGGTAGCACCGTACTAGTATTCTTTGAGTTTTTCAAAAGCCCTACATCTGGATTCTTTGCCTTTTAGCATGAAGAGTTACTTTTAACTTTCCATCCTGATTTAGTTCTTAATGTCAAATATACTCTTTTTGTGTAATATTCTCATGATTAATTTAATACTTTAATACCTTGATGAAAATTAAAATTTGTATAATTCTCTTCAAGTCAAAATATTGGAAATAAGCAATTTTAATAGTTTTTTAAAATTCTTTTAATTTTCTTAAAAGTTTATTCTATTTATACATTTGCTTTGGAAATGAGAGGCATAAACATACACATTTTTATCATTTTGATATGAAAATGTAACCTAAAAGTGATGGCAGCATTAGAAGATCTTTTGTAGATGTAAAAATAAGTACTTTATAAAGAATTTAAATATTTTAAAAACACTTTAAAAACTAGGTATATTCTCTTTGCTTTACCTTCTTAGCTTTAACAACCTATTTTGAGAATGATGCCTTTACTTAAAGCCTTAGTTTATTTAACAGTCTTTTGTTTTTTCCTTAATTCTTTTAAGCAGATAAATAAATGATTTTAAATAAGATTTCTGAAATAGAATGTATTGATACCAATTGTTATTGTATTGTAGCCTACTCCAGTGGGTGCAGTTCAGCAAGATCCTGCTCTGTCATCAAACAGAGAAGCACATCAACACAGAGATAAGATGCAACAATCCAAAAACCAGGTTTGCTGCCCTTTAGATATGAAATATCTTCCTTTCATGATTGAAACACACTTTTTTCTTCAATAGATAAAACATACTGAAGGATTGAAAATACATATTTTTAATAGATAAACTATTTTCTCTTAATTTTCACTGTTTATTAGTTTAATAATAGCATTAAAATGTTTAAGCATAAATCCCTAATTAATGGTACAAATTAGTGTAAACTGAGGAATATTTCATATTCTGTTACAATGGGAGTATTTGGATACCCTATTGGAATGAATTGTAATAGCACTTGATCTTTCTAACTGTAGTTTAGTTCAGTAAATTATTGAATTTCTGCTATTGTAAAGCTACTATTCTACACATTATAGAAATTAAGAAGTAAAAAAGAAAGTGTAACCTTTAAGAATGATTTTGTCACCAGTGACTAAAAGCAGTGTTGTAGCTAAGAGCTCACTCAATTCTCTAGAATCAGGCATACGTGGATATGGCTTGACCCTGGGCAAATAAGTTAATCTCTCAAAGCCTCAGTTTCCTCATCTATAAAATGGAAATAATGCATGTTAATTTGTAGCATAAATAAGCTTTCATTCAATCAAAACTCTTGTGTCTGCTGTTACTGTTATCATTATTATTACAATAAATACAGAAATAACTATATTTAAAAAGAGAATAAGTTATATTACACGAAACACTAATAAAGTGCCATGGAGGAGATCATATGTGGGGCTCTATGAAGATTTTATGGAAGAGGTAGCTTTTGACACAAACCCAGAGAATGAATGGAATTTTTAAAGGGAAATGAAGAAATAAGGGCATTTTGGGGAGAGTGAATAATATAAAATATGAAGCAGACGTTTAAAAGTAGAGAATTTGAGGAATAGCAAGCGGTTCAATTTGTTTGGAGCAGAGAGTAGGTAGAGATGGATTAGAGAGGGAGTAGAGAGTCAGTCTGAGATAAGGCATAGAAGTTGATCAAGTAGAGAGTTCATGTTTCCTGGCCAGGTAAAGGAATGGAAAGCTGTTGAAATTTTGGGCAATGTTTTAATTTCTCTCTCTCTCTCTGTTTTTTTTTGGTAAGAAAGTTTTATTGAAGGTATCTTTGACTTAAAAATTTTGCTATCATGCTGAGTTAAGGAGTGTCTAGAAATTTTCTGTTAGAACCCTTTCTGGAGAAAGATAGCGTGCCATCCTTTTTTACTTTCATATTGTTTATCCCATCAAAGTTTAAGTGAAGATTAAAGATAAAAACAGGATGAAAATCAAAAGAAAGAACACCACTTGTTAAAAATCATAGCAAAATAAAATGCTACATTTTAGGGAGTGTTTAACAATATTATGCTGTAAATCATGGCCAATTTTAAAAGATTAATATTACATTTTGACTTAGAAAATTGGTACTATAAAGCATCTCATACATAAATTTACTTCATATATAAATTAAAATTAGTTGACAGCTGGAGTGCTGTGAAAAGATTCTGTATAAAGAAAGAAATGGCTCAGAAGTTGAGACTTAGTTTGTGTTTTATAAACCAGAGTTAATTCCTTGAATGTACTTGGAAGAAGATTAATATGGTATTCCTTGAAATTCTCCACTTGAGCTGTTAGGTATTATAATAAGTGAAATTCCTCTATTGTTGAATTAAATTATAAATCTAATGTTTTAGACTTTTAGTTTTCTACATGTTTCAGACATGTCTTGCTAAGTAGATTGTAAGCTCACTGAGAGTGGGAACCATGTTTCATTTGTCCAGTCCTTGTTGCACTAAATGTAGGGTGTATATATATGTGTGTGTGTGTGTATATATATGTATGTGTGTATATATGTATATGTATGTATATATATAATTTGTAGGCAGTTCTTTAGGATAGCCTTATATATTGAATTTGGGATGTGAATATACAGATTTTCATCATGATAGAAAAGTTGTATATCTAAAAAAACTCTTCTTAAATATCTCTAGACCACTAAGCAGCTTAAGTTCTATGAGAAACCCACAGTTCACAATCCCAGAGGAAGAAAGATGATTTCAAATGACTTAAACCTTTGTAATTCCCGTAGATAAATGATAAATTTAAGTTGAGGGGATCCTGAAATTGTGGGGTACCTGTAATTATTTATTTTCAGGAGAGAACGTGTAGCTCTTACTATATTCTTAGAGAGTTCCACGACTCCAAAATACTGCTGATTGCCCTAGATATTTGTCTCAATTTTAGCATAATTTTTATTCTTTAATCTTTTCTAGACTTGACTTCATCTGATTGATTTCAACTTAAGCTACAAATCTGCTTAATTCTGGTTATGAATTTGGAGGGTTTAACGAAAAGACATTATAGAACTATCATTGTTTTGATGACATACTTTATGCCACAGAGTATGTAATTTTGCATTGTACAATTTAGGAAGCTTAGTGCCAGAACATTTATTCATGTGTCTACTTGAATTTTACATCTCTCCCCTTAAGGTTGCTCTGGCCAACAATATGCTGGAGGGTCCGTATACTCCAATATGCTTGGCACTTTGTGGCAAGATTTTCATGACTTTGTTTGAAAAAGAAAGAAAGAAAGAAAAGAGTACTGAAGGCTTTAGAATATATTTAATTTTGGTAAGGAGCTGGCTAGTATTACTGGAAGAGCGTTAGGCTCTGAGTTGGAATTCCTCTTGTACTCCTTGCTAGGTCTGTGACTGTAGGGAAGTCTCACTGTCTTCATCAGTAAAAGGGGATGATAATATCTACCTCAAAATATGATAAAATATAAAGCAGCTAATTCAGAACCACACATGTAATAAAGCTTAAATAGTATATTCTTCTCCCTACTTTTTATTAGTGTTGTCCACATTTTCCTGAAACAGAAGTTGACCCCTATTAAGAAACTACTATTAATTTTACTGGTAGATTATGAATTTTACTGGCTTGTTATTGCCATGCAGATTTGCCAAGGGATCTAAAAACATCAAGAGTTTTCAGATTATTTCATAGACATGGGTTCCTTAATTTGAAACAGATAAAAGGAAATCAAGGAAGCAAAGAGATTCATATGTATAGGATTATCACTTAGAAAAAAAAATGTTTGTTTTGTCATATTCTGATAGTATTCTGTATAGTGCTTCTCCCTTTTCAAAGAACTTTTCTGTTTTCTCATATTATTCTCACAATCAGAAATGGGGGACTAAGCAAGAGAGAAAATATTTTTAGAATCTCAGGTACAGTTATTTAAGGGCTATCATTTGTACCTTGCTAGGAATAGCTCCTCATCAGAAAACCAGTGATGACCTCTACTGTGTAAAAATATAGTGGGTGGGCTTCTAGTGTGCCCATGGTTTATTCAGAGTTCTGTCTTGGTCATGGCATTTTTACCTTTCTGGTTCTTTGTTAGTTCATTTATAAAGCTAGAGGGTAGAGTCTGTGATTTCTAAGGTATTTTTACTTCTAAAATTTTATGGTTCTATTTTATTTTTATTGTTGATCATTACACAATTTGACAACTTAGCTAAAATCACCCCACATTCTGTATACAAAGATAACTGCACCATGATTCAGAATAGTAAGGGTATTTTAAATTTCCTTTTATACATTTGTTTTATATATTATGAGGATAAGATGTTTAACATATTGGGTTTTTCTTCTTCCATGCATGCCATATGCATTTAATAAATGGCAGTCGGCAGACCACAGGGCAGCTTGGGACTCCCAGCAGGCAAATCCCCACCATTTGAGAGCTCACCTTGCAGCAGACAGACATGGTGGCTCGGTACAGGTATTTTCTGATTTTTGCATGAGTGATTATTACCCAGGTTTATACAACTAACCCTTTTTTTTGGAACTCATGGCATGATTTCATATCTTAATGGAAAATTTGTTGCTGAACTTCTCTAGCCATAATTCTATTCCTTTGTTATTTAACCAGAAAAGCCAAAATTAACGTGGTCTAGAAAGACCATCAGGAATACCAAGATTTTCCTTTGTTCATTTTGCAACTATATGCAACAATATTTAAGGCATACAGGAGATTAGAAAACAAACAGTATTATGCTTGAAATAGGTATTAAACTTGACTTTCCAATAATAAGATCAGTCTTTTAACGCTTTAATAGAACATTTTATATTTTTTCCCATTCATTGACTTTGCCTCCTTTAAACTTAATCAGTTAAATATCTTTTTTTCATCCTAAGTACTCAGAATATACTTTCTGATTAATTGTTCAAATAAACATGACCCTAATTTTTATAATAGCATGTTTTGTTTGTACTTATAAAATATATGAGATGGAAATTTTGATGACAAATGTTTAATACTCCCCTCAATAAATTGTGTGTCTTTTTAGATAAATTTAAAGCACTCCCTTATTTATGATTTCTTTTCACCTTTTTTATACACTTAGACACAGCTACTTATATGTACTCAGCCCTCCATTGCCCCGTAAATTTTAATCATTTATGTATATTGTAGAAATAGGGAAAGATTGCTGCGTCTCGTATTGTCTTTTAAAACGTTAGTTTAAGGTAATCTAAAAGCTTAAAGTAAGTGAGATAACAAATGTTATCTCAGTACATTTCAATTTAGAATTTTTTTTACATTTTCATTTTTTTCTTTACATATTTTCACCTGAATAATTTGCAATTTTATCAAATTTGCATTTTTCTTAATGTATATATTTAATCAACTGATTCTGTACTCTGGATTCTATTCTTTCTTGATTTGAATTCTAAAAATTAAATCTTATGAGCTCTCATGTCTTTCTCACCATTAAATTTTAGAGGTAATTTAAATTATATAATCAAGTACTTTTGTAGACTTTTGTAGTTTATGGAATTTTCAGTAGTGTGTGGTAGACTTATTTGAGTAGATCTATAAAAGTCTAGGGTGAAGGACTTAGAGGCAAGGGTATCTAAATTGTAAAAGTTTTTATGACCTCAATTCATATAGTTAGAAAAGCTAGCCAAGTAAATTATATTATATTTGCATAACACAAACTATATTTTGTACATATCTATATATATGTTCATATGGTTTTAAGTTTGTGTGTATGTGTGCAAGTGTTTTGCTCAGTGCAACAATTAAGGCACTATTAGAAAATTTTCCTACCATTTCTGTACCATTACCAGATTTATTTTCTTAGCCTCTTCTTACTCGTATGTGATTCCCTGAGGTGGCTCAAAGGGTGAATGAATTTCATTATTCACTCATTATTTCACTACTTCATGTTTATTTTTTCACATGTTTTCACAGAGATGTTTGAACATTGCTCATTTCTCATTATTTCTAAGAGTTTTCAGCCTACTGAGACTACATCGGACTTCATCCTAATATTCAATAAGTGATCAACTTAATAGATTTCTAGTAATACATAAGTCCATAAATACATAGGTAAAACAAAGAATAGTATTTTCATTGACTTCGTGTATTTTATAATGTTAACTGACACATGATATGATGGCCTAATATGATAGCCTAAGTAGGATCATGCCTGAATCCTTCCCACTCCAAAATAAAGACTGAATTCATTTATAATTTATGTCCTGTACACTTTCAAAATTATTTGAAAATTTATGATATGACCCTTGTGTAACTGGACTAATGAAATTATAAATTAAAACATAATAAGACCAAAGAAAAGTACCTGAAATTTGAACTAATATTATTATAATTGAATACTATATTTGATTCTAAATGAAGGCATAAAGGGAAACAATATGTTCTATTAATATTACTCTCATTGTCTGATGGAGGAGAAATAGAGAAAAAAAATTTTTAGTAATACAAAAGTATGAGAAGAATTTGCCTTGGGCTTCTTTGTGCAATGATCATTAAATCACCTGTTGAACAAACTTTCAAATGTTGGCTTTGCAGGAGAGGCAAAGACTTTATATGGCAATTAAATTATTCATAACCAACATACTAAGAGTATATCATCGAATAGATATTTTAGGAAAGACATTTCCATAATTAATAGGTAGCTATCTGGTGTTGAAATGTGATACAGATTTAGGATATCCAGAAACAGAATCAACAGTTACTTAAAATGAGCCTTGGTAAAACTATGGCTTTCACTCCTCATCAGTGCAGTCTTTTCCTTGGAACTGATCTTGGCTGTCAGTGCAGCACTGAAAATCATTCCAAGCTGTTTAGAGTTGACATATAAGATGAAACCTCTTGCCATTTTTGACCTATAGAAAGATCCTCAGATATTTATTTCACATGTACTTTTAGTGGAAATTACCAGCAGAGCCTAAATTTGAACTCCCTGCCTTTCCAGAATTACTGTATAGCAGACCAGACATAGAGTTACCAAGTTGATGATGTTGCAGTTAAGAGCCCAAGCTCTGCAGTCATATTTGAGTTCAAATTCTGTGCCAAGTTTATTTATTAGTAAATGAGGATTTTAACAGTTCCTCTACCTTATGGTTTTGTTATGAAAATTTTAAAAAGTAATTAGCATAGAGCTTGAGGCTTAGGAAGTGTTAGATAACTGTAGAATCTATTGTTTTTGCAAATTAAGAAACTTGAGTAGTAGTTTTATTGATCTCTGGGAAGTGAAATGTTAGAGGTATAGTCAAAAGAAAGCATTGATGAATGGGATTTTCTAATTTTATCTCTTTAATTCAATCATATTAAGTCAGTAGCTAAAAGATACAGCTGTACATTCGATAAACTTTTCCATTCTCGAGAATAAGAACAATATTCAAATATCTAAAAACTTCATTTTGTATCAGCCTGTGTTCTGGAAAACCCCTAGGGGAATCAGGTGTGCCCCCTCTTGGTTCCCTCTTAGAATCATTGGTAATAATAAATATGGCTGAGAAACTCAGACTTAACCACATTCAGTTTCTTGGCCATTCATTACTCAGCAAATAGCTAAGTGTTCGTTACATGCTAGGCTCTTCTAGGTTTTTTTGAATGAAAAGAAATGTATAAAGACATGGTGCCTGTGTCCATAAAGAAGTCAGTGGAGAAGGCTGATGAACACGCAGGGTGATACGTGGAGGTAGCACAGGGTACTAGGAGAATTGATAGGAAAAGCACCTAACCTGGATGAGTCAAGACTTTCTGGGGAAAGTGACATCTAAACTGAGACATAAAGAATCAGTGGGAGTTAATCAACTGAAGAAGATAGAAGGGATCAAGAGAGGAGTATACCAGGCAGTGAAGACAATATGAATAAGGTTGTGGCAAGAGAGACATATTGAGGAAGCTGATTTAGTCAAGCTGGTGTGTGTTGAGAAATGAGACTGAGAAGGTGTGCTGGAGGTAAATCATGAAGGATCTACCATGTCTTGTTACTAAATTTGGCTTTATTCTGAGGATAATGGGTAGCCATAAGGGGACTGGGAGACCAAATTTGATTAGTGTTTTCTAAAGATTGCTTTTGCTGTAGACTAGATTGAAAGGAGGTAAGTCTAAATAAGGGATACAGCTGTCAAAAGTCTGTAGTTGAGGAAAAATATTGAGTAGTGGGGATAACAAGAAATGAAAGACTTTGAAAATAATTAGAAGGTTGAATTTAGTTGGGTATGGGCCTGAGGAAAAGTTCCGTTATTACCCCTTTTTGATATGTTTCTACATGGCAAATCAATATCCCCAAAATTAGGTTTTAAAATATACCACTGACAACAGATAGTAGTAATCTCTAATTCCATTTTAGCTGTGCTTTTCACTGTAGCACAAATCCACTGAGCTCAGTGCCAACTGAAAATCTGATCCTGTATAGAGGCAACTGTAAGCAAAAGTAAAAAGACAAATATTAAGGACACTGCTGAAAAATTGTTTACATGCTTGTACTATGTACATGTACTATGAATACCTCCTGATTGTTTGGAAATCTCTTATAGTTGTACAGTCTTTGGTTTGAATCTAACGAATAGTGTGACTCTGAGCACTTGGGAGGAAAAGGGGCAGAATTACAAATGGTGCACATATGTTGTGCAACCAGGCATTGTTGAGGAAAACGAAAGAATAACATTCATTGTTGTAATAAGCAGTCTGATCTTTCAGCTGATGAAGCATCAGAACAAATAAAAATACAGCTGGTGATAACCAAAAAGGATTAGGCAAATGTATCTTGAGATGATAATAAAACATACGTGATTAAAAGTCAAGAGGAATAGTAGATACCATTATCTCAATTACATTAATTGTGAATACTGACCTTTCTAAAACATTTCTAACACTAGTTTCAGTCTATAAAATATTTGAAAATGCAGTTATTAACACGGAACAAAATCTAGTGACTATTACAATCATATCTTTCTATTCGTAGTTTTCTGGGGTACTGAAATCTGCAAAAGAGAGGTTGTGGAAGGAGTATAGTTATATGCCTTTATTACATAAATTGTAGTTCATCTCCTTTGATCTAGTTTAAGAAATTCCTTATCTATTATCATTGTGGTAAATCAGTATTATGAATTTATTTTTTTTTTTTGCATTAACATTTACAGTAACATCTCTGAAGACTGGGATGATCAAGGAAAATAATTATCCTAAGTGGAAGTTAATTGAAAATCCATTTTGGCTTATCTTTGTTGAAAGTTTGTGAGCATGTCACTGTGCTTTAGGGTCATCTTTTGCAATACCAAGAATACCAATTATGCCTTTAGTCTTTAGGATATGTAAAGAAGTTGGTTTCATATAGTATATGTGTACTGTAACACAGGTTCAGAAAATTATTTGAAGTCACTCTTTTAACTATTATTATATCTCATTAGTGTGCTTTCTTATAGATGCCTTTTAAAAAAGCTGAATACATAAATATATGTTTTAGAATTTCTAACAGATGATTGGATAGATGAGAATTTGGCTAATTAATATATTTGGTGAATTCATACATTGTATCAAGGCTCTACGTGGTAATCTTGCTTACAGGATATCAAATAGAAATTAGGAAGACAGGCAGGGCATGGTGGCTCATGCCTGTAATCCCAGCACTTTGGGAGGCTGAGGCAGGTGATCACTTGAGGTCAGGAGTTCAAGACCAGCCTGGCCAACATGATGAAATCCCATCTCTACTAAAAATACAAAAATTAGCCGGGCATGGTGGTGCACACCTGTAATCCCAGCTACTTGGGAGGCTGAGGTAGGCAAATTGCTTGAACCCGGGAGGCGGAAGTTGCAAATGAGCCAAGATTGTGCCACTGCACTTCAGCCTGGGTGACAGAATGATACGCCATCTCAAAAAAAAAAAAAAAAAAAAGCAATTAGGAAGACAGTAGTATAACTAATGTGTATGAATTAATTATATTTGGAAAGTACATTAATTTGCTTTTAAAAATCATTGACAATAAAGATACTATGTGTTATGTCTGTACTGTAAGTCTATAAGAATAACATCTTTTGGAATTGGATTTGTCAGGCATCTGTTAAGTTAAAGAGCTCAGACTTGCTTGTGAGCTCTTTCTCCAATATCCCTCTTAAATTCTGACAGTAAAACTGGAGTCTAGTTGCCTTTTTTTTTAATCTTCTTAAAATAAGAACCATATTAAGTTTCTTGTCAAATTGGGAATGTCAGAGGAAATTTCTTTTCAAGAACAACAACAATCCTGTATAATGCCTGAATTGTTTTTTGAAATGTCAAACCTCAGAATATCTGCCATTTTTATATACTTTTAAGAAATCAGCCTGATGTACACTAGTATTTCAGAGACTCATCTTCTAGTTCAAGTTATAATTCTAGAAATGTCACTGAAATAGAATTGTTCTTTAGAATTTGGCTTATAAAAAAATTTGTACATATTTGATTGTTTTAGCCTTCCAGGAATATAATGATATATTATTTACCATATTATATCTTCATTTCTTCTTTGTAAAACCCTTTTGCAAAAAGGCACAAATTTTAAGTGAAAATACTTTTAATGCCATGATACAGTTTCAAGTCACCGGTGTTAAATAGGCCAGTTTTATGAAGATCAACAACAATATCCTATCTTAACTCTGTTACCACAGTGATTCTATTCTGAGCTTGGGATACTAGCCTCTACTCAGAGGATTGGGGAATCTGGGAAACCCTGGCATATTTACATTAAAGGAAGATGTTGCTTCTTTCTGGTCTGGTTCTGGTCAACCAGGTAAAATGGGATTTGAAACATTTCAATAAAATAAAGTTTACCACAGTCAGGTATAAAAAGTCTTCCTCTGTGAACTAAAGTAAATCAGATTATATAATTGCAGCGTATATATAGTCACTGTTGCTAGAAAATATGTAATTAATGTTGCCAGAATTTAGACTACCTGGGTTTTTAAATTTTCAGTTATGTTGCTTAAAATAGGGGAAGACGTGTCAGAGGAGCTGCCTGTAAGTTGAGGTGGCATCCCTCTACCTTTCTAGGGCCATTGAACAAAAGGGAGACTAAGAAACCTGTTGAATAGTATGTTGAGAAAAGAGCAGTGGAAATTGTTCAGTGAACTGTTTGATTATGTACCGGATACATGCACTCTGTTCAAGGTAGTGAATATGTGAGATAAGAATACTGCTTTCTATCTCCTTTCCAATTTAGTGCAGAGGCTCTGACATTTTCAAAATTAAGAATAAAGAACCAAATTATGTTCAATAATTAGAACAAATAATTACTTTTAAATGTTTTCAGAGAGAGAGAAATAAAGAGAAAAAATTTACAACTCAGTAGAATGACAGAAAGGAGGCAGCAAGTACCCCAGAAAAGGAGAGGCATGTGAGAGTATTAGATGTAAGAGTATTCTTTTCTTTAGATTGCCTTTGAAGATTATCAAGGCAGTTTTGTGTGTTTTCAGCTGTAGGCACAAACGCAGTGTTCATTTCTCAGTACTTACTCCATATAGGATATAGGAAACTGAATTTCCACTATTCTTAAGTTAACTCAAATATGTTGGTTGATTTGTAGTTATTAATACTTTCCTTGGAAATGGAGAGGGTCCTGTTTCTCTACACTAAAGTGTCAGGTCTACAAGGACAGGGATGTTTATCTTGCTTACTTTGGTATTCCAAATACCTAGAACAGTGCCTAGCATGTTGTAGATTAAAGTAAGAACTTAATTAAGTTTTAAAAATATAATGTACTATAAATACTGCTTTTAAGTCTAATAGTCAGTTGTCAACTCTGTAGCCCATGCCAGGGTTGCTAACCTTTTATTTCATTTAAAGAGATTACGTAGTGAGTAGGAGGGGCATCAAAGAGAATTCTTAGATTTTTGAGTCTGGAAGTCTAGAAGATGGGAGGGCTTTAACTGAAATGGGAGCCATGGGAAGAGCAATACATTTCAGAGGGAGTAGGATAAATTTTCCTTCAGAAATGCAGAGTTTGAGATGCCAAACTTGGCTTAGCAAACTGAGGATATGGGTGAGTAGTTAGGCCTAGGGAGTCCTTTACCTAGAGGTGATAGTTGAAGCCATGATTATAGATGAAACATAGTAATAATGGTGGCCACCATTTATTGAGCTCTTCCCATATTCCTGGCACTGTGCTTTATATGTTGACATTTATGTATTGATCTCATCTCACCCTCATATCAGCTTTGTTAATTAGATGCTACTGTTCACCATTTCATACTTGAGAACACTGAGGTTTAGCAAGGTAAGGTATCTTTCCCAGAGTCTTATAGCTGGTAAGTGGTAGAGCTAGGCTTTGAGTCTAGACCCATCTTACTCCAGAATTTTCAGCTATTGCCAAGTGATTTGATGTACAAGAAAATGAGGCACCGAGGAGAGTGTCCTGAATACATTTTCTAGGCATTTTTGGTAACCTTTAAAATAACTCTTATTAGGGTTCTTATGTAGGGTTGGAGAACTGATTGCAAGGAGTAAAGGAATAAACACATGGAAAATTTTATAAAAATGGAAGTGGTGAGTTATATACTTTTTTTCCAAAAAGTTTAGTGATGAGGGAAAAGGAAGAAATAGGACAATAAGGTGAATTTGCAGAAACAAGAGAATTTGGGAGAATTTGGGAATTTCCTCATGATTTTTATCTTGTTTCAGGATTTCATTCATGCGTACATGCATTCATTTATTTCAACAAATATTTATTGAGTGCCTATTCTGTGCCAGGCATAGCAGGAAACAATACAAGGTCTCTGTTGCCCTGGAGCTTAATTTTAATGGAGGTAGGGACGGATGTCAAGAAATACAACAAATAAATGAGCAAGCGAATAAGAAAAACCCAAACACTGATAAATACTGTACAAAGAATTTAAAATAGGGTGTAACATAAAAGACTGTGTCAGCATAGACCTTTTTAGCTGTGTGATAGAAGAGGCCTGTCTCAGAGATGCTCTTTGAGAATCTGAAAGATGAGAAGTCAGCTAATAAGTAGGAAGAGAATTCCAGGCAGTGACAATAGATAATGCCAAGGCCTGTAAGTGGGAAGAATCTTGACATACTGGATGGAGGCTAGTGAGCTTCAGAGAAGGTGATGTGAGATCAGAGAGGTAGGCAGGCATCACATCATGTGGGACTTTGTCAATTTGTGTAAGGAGTATAGATTTTTTATTCTAAGTGAAACGGGAAGCCAACAGTTGGAGAGTTTTAAGCAGGGAGCTATATGTGATGTGATTTGCATGTTAAAAGGAGCACCCTGATTGCTGTGTGGACAATACTTTTGAGTGGGGGACAAAGCAGAAGACTAGATAATAGGTTTTTGCTCTTAATCACATAAGATATCATAGTGGCTTGGACTGGAGTCCTTGTATTAATAGAGATGGTGAGAACTGATTAGATATGGGATATGTTTGGAGAAGGATTTAACAGGATCTGCCATTGATGGATTAGATGTGGTTTTTAAAGAGGAATCACAGTGACCCCTACATTTGAACAACTGGGTGAATGATGGTGTTGTCTCTATTTAAACGGGCAGTTTGAAATGGAGACTTGAGCATAATTGCAGATTGAAGTGAAGGGTCCATTAGAAGGCGTAATATTGAAGTTTTTCAATATTCAAGGAAAGTAATTAATGATATAGCAAGGTGCCAAAGGACATAAGCACACAAGAGGAAACTGATTGAGACATACATGTAGGAGTTAGCCTTAAAAACCAGAGGGAAGAAGACAGAAGACAGAGATTTCGAAAAGGAAAGGAAGTAAGTTGAAAAGCACATACTAGATGACCTTGATCTTTAATAAAATGCTAGACCTATTACTGTATTTAGTTTTGAAAATGTTGCTATTGTTTTGTTCCTCACATTAACTTTCTAATTGAAATACTTTAACCTTAATTATGTTTATCCTTGTATAACCTATTTAGTATGTATGTATATTTATGGGTGTGTGTGTACATATATATATATAAAAAATTTTTTTAAACAGGTTGTAAGTTCTACAAATGGAGAGTTAAACACAGATGACCCCACCGCAGGACGTTCAAATGCACCCATCACAGCCCCTACTGAAGTAGAAGTGATGGATGAAACCAAGTATGTGTTTATTTTACTTGTTTTAGTAACTCTCTGTTTTTAAATTATGCATGTTTGAGATTTATAGTTACATACAATTATTTCAGGAAATTTTTTTTAGGGAATAGCGTGCATGCAAAACAAGCTGTCCATGCATTAATTATTTTAATCACTAGAGAATAAGTTTAAAACAGGTTCGTGATTCAGGTAATATCATTTCATGAATCAAGAACTATTTTAAGAACTGTGCTTTCAAATTCTTTATTGTAGACATTAACCAGCGTTATTTTTAGCCGTTGTTGAGTGTCTTTAGCGGAGTGTTGATGCCACAGAGAAGGCTTATTGAGGGTACCTATCAGTCTTTTTTCTGTAGAGCATAAGCAATAAATCATTCTTATAAAATGCATGTTTTAATATTTTGAAATTAGCTTTTTCAAAACATAAATTATAACCCCCAAAAAAAAAAAAATCAAGTGCACTTGCGAAAAAAATTTAAGTATGACAAACAATGCCTGGCATATTTCAATGTGCGGCTGTTTCTGATTCTCTCTCTGTCTCTCTCTTTTTTTTCCTTGTATTTTTTTTGTGTGTGTATAGCTGCCAGAAAGTGTTGAACATGTGGTGAGTCTCAAGTGTAGGCAGGCAGAAATAGCTCCGTTGACTGTAATTTCAAATATTTAGCATCATTTTGTGTATTTTGAAAACAAAACTCTCAACACAGCAATTATAATTGGTAAAAGTTATTCAAAAGTATTTGATATCATTAAGATAGCTCAGAAAAAACAAGAAATAATTGTTTGAGGAGCTCTTGTGCCTGCTGCAACTTTTTTACTTTAAGTGACATAGATTTGGGGCCACTTTTTAATTGCATAGATGATACACCAACCCTGCTTGTGCTTGTGCATTTGTTTTAGTTTTATTTGCTCTTTAAATAGATAGATTTTTGCATTAAGCTTTCTTTTTTCTGTTTGCAATTGTTAAATACATGTAACAGATCTCATCCCCCACAGTAGTATCACTAAAACAGTATTTCATTTACTAACCAATTATCATTGCCCTTGAATACAATATTGATAAATTTCATGATAACCTTGTAGTGAGAAAGCCATTTTAAAAATCCTCATCTAAATAGTTACTAATAATTGCAGATATTATGGAAAGTAATATTAGTAGAAATAATTGGGGATTTAAATTATTTTCTGACATTTGCCTTTAGTTGTAATACTGTGCTTAAAATGCTTCTGTCAGTTTCAGGACAAATTTTGAGTCAGACTGGGAGTGAATAAAGGAAGTTGCTTAGTTTAGTAAATTTTGAAATATTTTACTTATTTCTAAAGGCACCTTATATAATTTTCAAAATAATGCTCATTTGCTGGCTGAAAATTAGGAATCTTTCGTGGATTTTTTTCTTAAAGAGCAGTGATTAAGAATCCATTTTAATCACTTTTGACTATGGAATGTATTGGCAGTATGACTAAGACTAGTGTATTTCAAGATATAATTAGCTGTATAGTTTCATATTTTTGTGAACCGCAGAAATAAATCCCTGAAAGTATAGTCTTACTTGTGTGTTTTAAATCAGAGATAAAACAACAGCTTATCTTTGTGAATTTTAGGTACAATCCTAAGACAGGAAAGTAGGGTGGTGGTGTGACAGATTGGACTGCACATGTCCTTTGCAGTTAAACATAGCTTTTAGAATCCTGTTTCTGCCACTGATTTGTTACCTTCAAGAAAGCTTGTTTCTTTTTCTGTAAAATGAAGTTAATAATACCTACTTCATAGGTTGAGAAAATTAAATGTGATAAAGCCCTGGTGTTTTGTCTGGCACACGGCAGGTACTCAATAGCTATTATTGCCCCTGTTTATTTCTTCTCTTCCAGCTGCCAGTGACATTTCTCATCTCTGTTTTTGGGCCTGTGCCTCTTTTATCTGTGTCCTATATTTTTACTTCCATACCCACACTTTTCACTGAAACTAGCAGTTCTGTGTTTACATCCTCCTGGAGACTTGCTTTTAATCAAATTTATTAAATTTATCCATTTATTCATTCAGCAGTTACACTGCTGAGGTTTCCGAAATACCTAATACTGTCCTTGTTCTTAAGTACAAGCCAGCAGGAAGATTGCAGTTGTACTAGTATATGTCGGTATATGATTAATACTATGAAAAAGGTATTTTAAAAAATGGTTAGAGTTTGTAAAGATAAAGATTACTTGCTGACATGGATGATCAGAGAATACTTGATGGAAGGTGGCTCTGAAGAATGGCATAGTAATTTATGTAGTTGGGATGAGTGTGGGTGTGTGTTTGGGTCCCTATCTGTAGACACTGGAGGATGTGAAAGAAGGAAGTGGTGGGAAGGCTGTTCCTATAGGAAGTGTTCTCCATTGCCTGCCATATCATGTCCAAATTTCTTGGCATGGCGTGAAGGCCTCTCATACCTGTCATAGTCTGGCCCCTGCCTATCTTTGCAACTCCGTTTTCCATTCTGAACTTTATATAGCATTGGGTCCTTACATCTGCCTTTGCTATGTTATCCTCTTTATGTACTTTCCACTTCTTGAAACTTACTGAATTTCTTGAAAACAAGGATTTTTTCCATCCTTAGATTCCTAGTGGCTGTGTGTCCTAATAAATAATTACTAAATAATTAACAGTGTGGTATACCCATACAATGGACTGCCATTTGACAATATAAAGAAATGAAATTGAAAACATTGTGCTAAATGAAAGAAGCCAAATACAAAAGGCCACATGTTATGTGATTTCATTTAAATGAAATGTCCAGAATAGGCAAATATATAGGCACCAAAAGATTGGTGATTGCCCAGGGCAGGGAAGAGGAGGATGGGATTTCTTTATAGAGTGATGGAAATGTTCTGAAATTAGATAGTGGTGATAGCTGCTCAATTGTGAATACTAAAACACACTGAATTATATACTTTGAAAGGATAAATTTTATAACGTGAAAAATATCTTAATAAAATGGTTGTTTTAAAAAAAGTATAGCAACTCATGATTCAGTGAAGCCTTACGTCAGGTGGGTTAGGTAGGTTACAGAAATCCTCAGAACTTTCCTACCTCTTTGCTGGTTAAACATTCTATTTAAACAAGATTTTTTTCTTTACGTTTATTCTAACATTTCTACAAGTTTATTATTGTGTTCCTCATATCCTCTTAATCTGTGACTAAGAAATTTGGGCATGTTTTTTTCTTTTTTAAGAGAGAGGAATCTTGCTATATTGCCAAGGCTGGCCTTGGACTACTGGGCTCAAGCGATTTTCCTGCCTCAGACTCCCCAGTAGGTGGGACTATAGGTGCACACCACCATACCCAGCTCCTTTTCTAAACTGCATCTTACACTTCTCTCTGCCACCATTTGACACATAACTAGGGATGTGCTTAGAATTCTCTTTCAGAATTTCTTTTTCATCTTTCATCTTACCTATAATTAGCAGAGATCCTTCTCACCCCACCCCATTAAGTAGAATGTATTCTATAATGCACATTTTAGCATCCTCATGTTTCCTGAGAATAGTACCTTATTGGGGTAAATATTTGATTTCCAAATGATGGAAAATACTCATTCTCCCATATGGAAAATGATAGAAAAGCTAATTAGCTTCATTAGTAATGAGGTTTTGTCTTTCTTGTTTACTGTAGTTGAGAATTTTAAGACAGGTGATACAAAGGATAGCACCTTCATCATTCATTCCAGGTATTTAGGAGAACAAAATAATTTAGTTTAAGTATTTACTTTTTAAGTAGTATGAAACCGTCTTTTATTCTTTTTCTTTCTTTCCCTCTTCCAACATTTACTGAACAGATTATCGTGTGTTTGATAATATGATGATTATTAAGGTATGTCAAAGTTTGTATACCATTAGGTTGGATGGAACGTATACCAACAACTTTTATACAATGGTTCTCAACCTTGATTTCACATTATAGTCACCTAGGGAGTTTTTAAAATGTACTAATATTTGGGCTGTATTTTTAAGGTTTCTGATTTTACTAGTTGGTCTATGGTGGGGCTTGGTTATCAGTATTTTTAAAAAACTTCTCAGGTGACTCTAAGAAGCAGCCAGGGTTAAGGATCACTGGTCTAATACAAAGTATTACACGATTGCTAATCATGTAGGAGAGGGATAATTGTTACTGGAGTTCAGAAAATGGAGTATGTCCTCCTAGTTGGGAAGATCAGAGAAGTCCTCATGGGTAAGGATGCATTTACACTAGTTCTGAAAGATGAGAATGATTTGGCAAGGGAAAGGGAAATGGGTGGAAGGAGTCAGAGAGAAGAGGTTGGAGCAAGGAAAGAATTGAACCAGTCCGAGGAGTAACTCATGCAGGCAGAGAATATATGAACACGTTAATGAAAACTGAGATAGGCTAATTTCCCAAATCTCAAAGGGCCTTGGTAGCCAGTAAACAAATTTGGACATTATCTTTCTCAGCACAAGAAAGGAAGCCAAGAAATGGCATGTGGTTTTAAGCCAAGAACCTATGATGAGGTTGATCCTTAGGAAAATTAATTTGGCTGCAGTTATGAGGCTTATGTCACTTCCTGGGGTTCAACAGATTGCAGAAAATGGTTTAAGAATATAAATTAAGTTTTCCTATGAAACTAGATGGAGAATTTATATTTTGGGTTAGTAGTCTCTGGTAAACAAACTGTTCCTTAAAAAATGTTTTAAGATTACAGTATGGGACCATTTGTTTGGTTTCTATAATACTGAGTGTTCAGGAGTTTGATAGTCTCTAGAACTGTAAGGATAAGTAAAGAATAATATGTTTCCTCAAGAGATCAGTTCAGTGAGGAAGAGAGAGGTATAAAAATTGTAATACAAAGTGACAGAGACTGTAACTCTTTTGGGAGAGAGCAAATGGATTTTAAGTGGAAAGAAGAGCGTGTGCAAAGATACAGAGGTAAGAAATCCCACTTGGCGTATTCTGGGAATGGCAAGGAGATTTTTTGCTTCTTACTTTTCCCTTCCTTCCATCCATAGTATAGGCCACCTGGGAAGGAAGCCTAATGGAGGATGATACTAAGAGGAGGGTGGAAGTAGGTTGAGAACCAAATTCCGAAGAGCTGTGTGAGCCTAATGCTTTAGTCAATGTGGAATCATTGATGAGATTTAAGAGGAAAAGGCATGGCCTTATGTATGATGGGGGCAGTTTGGATGACAGATTGGAGAGAGGAGAGACTTAGACTGGGAAGTCCTTTAAAAGGCACTTAGCAGTGGTGGAGGCAAGTTGAAAAGTTCTGAACTAAGCCAACATGAGAAGATGGGAAAATTTTGAAAGTCATTTCAGACTTAAGGGACTAATTGCAAGTGGACAGGGAGGAAGAAGTTGGAGATGAAAATGGGCCTGCAGGCTTTTGGCTGGAGTAATTTTGTAGATGATCTTGTTCTCTGATCTAAACTCTTCTTGCTTAGCTAAATGGTTCCTTGTTTTTTCTTTAAATCAAGAGATCCACAGATACGAAATTACGCTTCAGGTTTAAACCTTAAGGGGAAATATTCTTTGTGAAAGAATTAAAGATTAGATGCCATAAAAGATACTTTTTGTACACTCATCAACCCAGGTCAGGAGAAGGTAGGTTCTGGAGTCCTACGTGGGTAGGTCTAGGAGGTACCAACAGTCTCCCAACCAAAGGGTGAGCAATAAGTCATCTTAGAAGGGATAAATAAGAACATCGTATCCAGATAGGGAAACATGCTTCAGTTTCTGGGTGGATTTGAGAGAAGAAAGTACATGACATATATCCAGGAAGACAAGGCAAATAGATGAAGAAAAAGGCAATGAACAAAGGAGAAATGGTGGTGCGATGTCAATAGCAAAAGCCTTTGTTGTTTTCGGACTTTGATCCGTTTTGATTGCCTGTTTGTTGCCTAATTGTATTTAAAGAAACTAAAGTTGTTTCTAAAGTTCATCTTAAGTAGGACTTAGCATTTATTCCCAAATAATTTTAGAGTAGAGATGTAGCTTCACATTTTGAGAGGCTGATGTGGAAGGATTACTTGAGCTCAGGAATTTGTTACCAGCCTGGGCAACATAGTGAGATCTTGTCTCCACTAAAAATAATTTTTAAAAAATTGCCAGCTGGGTGCCTGTAGTCCCAGCTACTCAGGAGGCTGAAGTGAGAGGACCACCATTAAATAAGTACTAACTTTGTGCCAGTTTGTTGGGCTATAACTGAGCAGTCCTTTATGAAGCTTAAATTCTAGTGCAAAGGCAGATAATAAGCAAAATAATTTCAAAGTAAGAGTAAGTTATTACAGAAAAATAAAACAATAGTGTGATCAAGTGGCTACATGGGAGCAGCACTGTTTCAGATTAAGTGCTGGGGAAGAGGAAGCAATTGAGATGAGACCTGATTTCTTAGTCACTAAGACTATAAATTAGCTATTTCAGTAATTGCTTTTATCTTAAGATATAAGCCATAAGGTTGAAACATCAATTGACTTCCTAACTTCTGTAAATATATCCTATTTTTAGAACCTCTCTCGTCTGTTTGGATGCATTTGTATCACATAAGGCAATGCTGTCCTCTGGTGGTAGTAACTTTAATAGCATGCCAGCTATACTTTGCAAATCTGTTATAAGGACGTGTTCTTTATTTAGTGGGATTTATTTAAAATAGATGTCCTTTTTAGATTGTGTTTGAATTTAAGGGCCATTAGAATTTATTTGAAACTCTTGTTTAGTTTCAAATAAATGCTTGGCATAGTTCAGTAAAACACTGTTGAAGGAAAGATTACTTAAGTGTAAAGATCTCAACTCTCAGAACTCTCAGTACTGGAAATACAAGCTAAGCAAAGTAAATTGCTGATACAAGTGTAGAAAATCTAGGACTTGGTCTTGTTCATCAAAATGTGTATTACATTAAATTACCCATTTCAAAGGGCTAATACAACTTTAGAAAATTTTGAAAGAATCTACTTTGGAATTTGAAAGGACAGTGTTTAAGAATAGTGAGCATTATTAAAGGAATTTTATATCAAACAATAAATTTCAATTGAAATATGGCTATATTATTAAATTTAATATTCTAAGTATTTGGTCTGTCACTTCTAAATACCTATTTTATGTCTTGCTTTCTGCCATTTGGATATTTTCTTCTCTTTTCTAAGTCTTAAATTTAAAGGTTCATTTGGAGTAAAGGATTTTATTTTTTAGAAAGTAATTGAGATTTGAGAAATATTAGGTAGCTGACAGTTAAAAATAAATTTGACTTATTTTTTTAAATCCAGAACAAATCTCTTACATCTGTAGTCTTGTATTGTGGCAGCTCTTCTCTAGGCTCTTGACTGGGTAATCCATTTCCGTTCTTTCTGCTAGTCACCTCCATGAGAGTAAAGTTGATAAACATTCATCATTACACATATTTCTAGTTGAATCTTTATTATTTACATTCTATGGTCTAGTCGATGTATACTGTTTGGTTTACTTTAAAAATGCAGTTGTGTAATTTGGTTTTCAGTACCCTCATAGTGGTTTCATAATTATGGCAGAAATCACAATAAATAATTTAAAATTATTTTTGACTAAAGATAATGTGGGTAGAGAGATTATGTAATTTAACTGGACAATGTAGATTTCTGTTTACATTTATTTCACGGAAGTGTATAAAACATATCTAGAAGTTATGTTATATTCTGTAATCTTTTGCCGGATGGGACACCTGAAGCTGTTTTTTTTTTTTTTTTTTTTGAGACAAGAGTCTCACTCTGTTGCCCAGGGTGGAGTGCGATGGTGCAATCTTGGCTCACTGCCACTTCCACCTCCTGGGTTCAAGCAATTCTTCTGCCTCAGCCTCCTGAGTAGCTGGGATTACAGGTGCCCACCACCACGCCCAGCTAATTTGTGTATTTTTAGTAGAAACAGGGTTTCACCATGTTGGTCAGGCTGGTCTTCAACTCCTGACCTTGTGATCGACCCACCTTGACCTCCCAAAGTGCTGGGATTACAGGCATGAGCCGTTGCGCCGGGCCAAAGCTATTCTTTTATGAATATAGATTGGTAAGAATTATAGAAACATCTTTATAAGGTCATATTATATACAGTCTGAATTGGGAGCTCTCGGTAATGAAATCACCATGTGTATAAATATACTTTGCTTTTATTACAAAATGTGATTTATAAACATGCCCACACACCCACAGAGGGTTTCAGTGGACATCAGGGATACCCAACCATGCTTGTCTGTGCCAAAAGTAAACTCAATGTTAGCAAGGGGTTGACTGTTTAAAGGTTAAAAGAAAAGGTGCCTAACTATATGTAGTGTTGTCATGTTGTATATTCTAATAGACTGACTCAGACTGTGAGGCTTTTAAGATAGGTGTGTATTTAATTTTTTTTCTTTTTTTTTTTGGCGGGAGCAGATCAGTGATTCTCATTTTTCATTTCATACCAGACCACAGCATTTTCCCACAGCAGCCTTGATGTGTTGCATCTCCTCATGACTAGAAGAATTTACTGTGAGAGAAACTAGTTCTCTCAAGGATCACATCTAGTTTTTTTTTTTTTTTTTAAACTTTTTCTTTTAGAGGCAGGGTCTTGTTCTGTTACACAGACTGGGGTTCAGTGGCACAATCATAGTTCAAACATTCCTCCCGCCTCCACCTCTCAAGGAGCTGGGACAACAGGCGGATGCCACCATGTCCAGCATGTGTGGGTGTGTGTGTGTGTGTGTGTGTGTGTATAATATATGTATGTACATTTATATGTGTGTGTATATATATTTAGAGATATTTGTGTATGTGTATATATAGTTAAAGAGAGAGAGAAATTTAGAGATGGGGTCTTGCTGTATTGCCCAGGCTAGTCTTGAATTCTTAAACTCCTGAGCTCAAGCAATCCTCCTGCCTTGGCCTCCCAAAGTGCTGGGATTACAGGCATGAGCCACTGTGCCCAGCCAAGATTTTTTTTCACCTAGAAATAAATGTCAGGATTATATTGTTTTGCATATACAGTTTTGACTTGTACAATGGAATCACCTCAGTTGTGCTACTTTAAATATTAAGCATAGTTTTTACTTTAACTAAACTTTCAATAAACTTGACCTTCTTTAACTCTTAAAGAATTTAAAATTGCCAGTCTTGACATTCTATAAAATGTGTTTTCTGTTTTTCACTTTTTTAATATGATGGAAAATGTTGACTAGTGTATATTGGAGTATCTTTTTATTTTTGGAGTCTAAACTGATTATTGGTGAGAATAAGCTCTCCAATGTTAGGATCATTATTGTCTTCCTAATGGCTTCAACAATCATATATAAATATCCGGGAGAAAGGGTGAGAATGCATAGAATGAAATTCTCAGTTAGTCTTAGTGAAAAACCTTTTGAATTTAATGGCTCCTTTTTATGTTGCATAGAATGTCTTGCTATTCTTAAAAGGCATGTGGATGAAACATAATAGTAATAACTCTGCCATATTTTCACTAATACATATGCTTCATTGGTGTAATCACTGTTTATCTTGCACTAGACTGTTGCTTTTTATGATCATTTAAGTTAATATGATACAGTCAACTTTGTGACATTTTAGTGCTTTTAAAATAAAAAGAGTGTTTCCCTCATCTGCAGGTGCTGCTGTTTTTTCAAACGAAGGAAAAGGAAAACCATACAGCGCCACAAATGACTCTGGACACAGACAGATCCTGGGGAGTTACTTACATATTCATCTGCTGTCTTGTGATTAAAATCATCTCTGTAGTGAACACATATATTTTTAAGGACTCACTCTTAGAAACAAAAATGTCATACTTTCATACTTCATTTTGTGGTTGTCTTACATTCTTTTTTTTTTCTAATTGAACTTTTATGGAAGCTTTAAAGTTTTGTCAAAACATGAGTGCTTTGCCCATCAGTGAATGGAATGGACCAATGAGGTGGTATTGATTAATATAGTTCTATAGAACATTTTTTCAGAAGTTCTTCTGTTGCAGGAAGCACACAGTATCTTAAGTGTCAACCAGTTGTATACCTAATCTGGTTTTTTATAACTTCTGTAAGAACATAATCAAACAGGAATTTCCTTTCTCAGTGGATAATACAACAGAGAAAAACAGAGTTGCCCAAATATTTAAAAGAAGTTATTCCTTGAGAAGTTCATATTTTGTGACATCTGCATTGATTTCAGTGTTACTGATGGTACTGTTATTCATAAGTCATATTAACATTCTCTCTGTGAAATCATGGTACAGTCACTGCCCAGAGGTACTGAGGAAAAAGCAATATGGGTTCCGCAGATGGTAGTGGTAAAATGAATCTTAAGTATAGTGTGGTAAATAATGTGCTCTGCTTTTGTTGCACCACCATGTGAAGTACTATGTTGCAGAAGTGGCAAAAGCGCTTATTTTTTAAAATGCAAAATATTTGTACAATGTAACTTTATGCTTCCAAATAATAATGTATGTTAGACAGCAAGAAATGAATACTTTAAAAAGTGATACATGTTGGAGTTACAAAGAAATACACTAAGGAGAGGTAGTAAATGTGACCCTTGTTGCAATGTACAAGGTGGAAGCCTAAAGAAATCTCACTGAAACTTACTGCTGAATGATTACATTCTCCCTTAAGCAGAAAACTTTGGATGTGCCATGCAATGGTGTCTGTGTAATTATTTTGCTCTTTGATAAAAAAAGACCCCCAGCAATAAAAAGTGGGTCACTCTATTCCCTCTGTGCACATTAGTCTCTTGTATTCAACTTTGCTGATTCTCTGGAATTTTCCTACTCTTTAGCATAATTTTGTTGATTGAAAAATATTTTGGAAAGGATGGGTCAGGTGCTTTGCCTCCATAGTCTTTTGAAGTGCCTGCATATGAACAACAACAACAAAAACAACTCTGTAAAAAAGGAAGCCCATTCCACCTTTCAAGTATGCTTTGTTTTAAGCCATAAAGACACACATGTAGTTTTGTCACATTCTGCTAGCCAGAATCTCAAGAAGGGTTAAAACAAAGACTGGCTAGAAGGATAATTATTTTGAACAAATCTCATATTCATCTTTCATTTATAAAATTGTTACTTACTCCTTCCATGCAGTCTCTTCGTTGTCTTTAAGTGTGTGCCTTCGGGCATGCTTATTTATTTTTATTGTCTCAAGGTAACATTTAAGATGTATATTAAAGTAAATCTACATTTTTTTACTTCATTATTGCATTTACAGGGATTTAATTGTACTTTGTAATTTATTTTTCTTATTAGCCAAAAGTTTAATGCATTTTTTTGATGAATTAGGCACCCACATGAACACCACAAATCAGGACATTGTTTTTCATTGTTGCTATGAATCCTGTGAATGATCTCTTTTTATTTTAAAGACCTACACTTAACCTAGAAAGCATTTGCTGTATAATTTGGTCAACAGTTTCCATTCTATCTATCTGTATACTGTCATGATATATGTCTTAAACTGCAGGAGTTACATACTGAGTTTATATTTTTATTTGCTTTAAGCAAGGTAGATGGATGTTTTGGCCATTATAATGTGAAATCACTTCTTTCTTTACAGTATTTGACCAAATTTGTGTGTCTATGATATTTGTAAATACATGCGAATATCTGTATTTCTTATCATAAGCCTATTTAGTTTTATTCTCAGTAGGGTTTTTTGGATTGTACAGTGTTTATATGATCTGAACTCCTTATACATAAGAAGGTGTGTATATTAATCCAATTATGGACTTAAAATATTTTAAAAGTATAAATACCCTTATTTGCTGCAAAGACCAGTGTGTAGACATTTGCTTTTTAGCAATATTTTTAAGTGCTCCATTTTAATGCCAAGGAATAAGTCTTTTGGCAACACAGGCTGGTCAATAATAGGTAATGCAGGTATGTTCAGGTTAAGCCAACAATGTTTTGCATTTTTATGCTTATTTTCTGTCAACACTAATGAAGTCAACATTGCCTGAATGTCTGAATAATGAAACACATCCCTGTTTAAAAGTATGTAACTGAAAAAGAAATAAAAAAAAAATAAAAGTAGTTTTTTTAAACTTGCTCTTTCCCATTTCCTCTAATGATGGGTAAAATAATGTCACTCCCTAATTTAAGATAGGAATTTTAAAATTTTGCTTTATTTAGTCGGTTATATATGAGAAGCAGAGCTAAAGGAATGTGCTTTTGTTATTTTGTTTATGTTTTGTTTTGCTTTCTTGAAATCCAGTGGTAAAGAGCACACACTAGGAAGGATCTAAGCTTTAATATTGAAAAAAAATTATACTTCTCTGAACTGTTTAATAGAGCAATAGTTAAATACATCTTCTGATAAATTAAGGGAAATAGAATCATTTTTCCTTTTTGAGAATGGAATCATACTATTATGTTCACAGAAATTAAGCATTATTCCAGTTTTAAGTGAATGACTTTAAAATCATTGCAGATGGGGAGCCCATATTTCTAACAGTATCTCATAGTTCATCATTGTGCTAGGTGCTTTACGGGATTTTACAAAATGTCATTACTGGTATGCTACTTACGGAGGGATGCTACAGGTAAGATAAGGCAAAGCAGCCCTCTCTTAGCCTGTGAATATTGTGTCCATTAAGCAGCAGAGACCTTCAGAAGCAGGAGAAAGATCTGGAGATGACACATAACTGTAAAGGTTCTATTTAGAAAAATTTGACTTAAGATGGGGATTTCAATCTGAACGAATGTATAGTTGCATTAGTCAGAACTCTTTGAATTGAAAGTGACAGAAATTTAACCTGGCTTGAGCAATAAGAGTGTGCATTATCTCATTTAACTGAAAAGTCAAGTGGTAGGACTGCCTTCAGACATGCTTAATCCTGGAGTTAAGACAGGAATCTTCTCCATATCTTTTGGTTTTGCTTTCCTACCCTGCTGTTTTCACTATCAGGAAGACTTTCTATGTGTCATAGTAAAGTGGCCATCCACCATCTTAGTATTCACAGCAAAACAAAAAACAAAGGGCCATTTTTCTTAATAGCTCCAACAGAAGCCTAAGACTGACATTCCCTTATTGGTTGATGTGCCCACCCCTGAGCCAATTACTATGGACAAGGGAATATTGTTCTCCCAGTGGCTGAGCCTGAGTCATGGTTTGACCTTGAGGAGACACATTGGTGATGGAACTGGTTGAGAAGAGTTAAGAACATTTTTTTCTACTAGAGTGCAAATACAATTAAAAAGATTTGCTGATATTCAGGATAACTGATTTCTTCTCTGCCTAGCTCTAATATAGACCCACATAAATTATTTTCTTAGGACATTTACTTGTTCATAAGACTACATGGATCATAACCAAAGAAAGGACTATATATAGAAGAATGATCAGGAAATATTACTGGGATATAAAACTGGTTTTGTTAGACCAGTTGTTTATTGGGATATTTATACTTTGATTTCACTTAAATGGACAGACACTCTGGCACTTCTCCAGACTAGGGGGTTGGAAACTTTTTTGGTAAAGTTTAGGCTTGGTGAGCCAAAAGGCAAAATTGAGGCTTTTATATATTTAAGTAATGAGGAAGAAAACTTTTCACATATATTTTATTGATAAAATTCAAAATATATTAATACTTGAATATGTTTTTTTTGTGATACAGGGCTACTAATGATAAGAATCAAGTGATTTTGAGGGGATATCTTACTAAATTGGGGTTCAAAATTAATTGCAAGTATTCATTTGTTAATGCTGGCCTATAATGTGATTTTTTGTATTTCATCTTTGAAAACGTCTTCTCAAATAGATACATCCATGTACTGTTATCAGTTGTGATTGTGTAATTTTAATTGATCATATTCATCATTTGGAAGGTATTTATAGAATTCTATTAGATTCTGCTATTGTTATTTGCCTTTTAGCTGTCATTACATTGCATATTAATCATTTCCTGTTGAAGGTTAGGTGGATGCTCAATTGTATATTTAAATGAATATTGAAATAGAAAAATTTCCTTTGCACTTGCATTCAGGTCCAGTAGTGCAGCTTGAACTATAGTGGAACTTGGAAAATATGTTCACTACAGGTTTGTGTGGGAATGGAGATCTTGCTTCTTATCTTGATAGCATGGGAAATATATAAAGCCAGCTTGATAATACTTGTGATTTAAACAACATTAGTTGCCATCAAAATTACCTTGTACAGTATGTTTCATATGTAAGTGCCATTTTGCCTTGTAATTGTAGGTTGAATTTATTAAAAAGCATTATTAAGTTTGCAGCAAAAGTAATTTCCAAAGCTATTCACTGTTTGAAAATCGTTTGAGGGTGGTTCTCCTCGTTCATAACAATTTCAGTCTTGGTTCTGAGCTAAAAAAACTACAATAAAACTACCGTTCCAACCTGGGCAACATGGCAAAACCCCATCTCTACAAAAAATTAGTGAGGCATGGTGGCATGCACCCACAGTCCCAGTTACCCAGGAGGCTGAGGTGGGAGGATGTCTTGAGTCCAAGAGTCGAGGCTGCAGCGAGCCATGATTATGCTGCTGCACTCTAGCGTGGGCGACAGATCCTGTGTCTAACAAACAAAACCAAAGAACTTTACTGCTGACATCAAACCGCTATGTAATTGGGCAAGTCAGAATACTCAACTTCTATTTCTGACAAAACCAAATGGAACCAATGATGATTAAGATCACAAGTGAATAAAATTTACCATTGACTTTACTAGTTCGACGACATGATATATTTAAATATTTCCCACAAATACCTGCTGATGAATAACGCAGCATATAACCATTGACTAATTTATTCAACTATGCATTTTTTTTGCCACTTCACACATTTTTACCACCATGAATTGCAACACATCTTAGATTCTACTTCAGGTTGTACTAAATTGGTGTTTTCTCGACTTCTTTGAAATATTCTTTCCTATAATTATTGTATACAGACTATTCATAAAGGCTAGTTCTTGAGTCACTTCAAACTCAGCATTGACTTCTCAAGTATACAGCTGGGCAGTATTGGTAACATCTGTTGACTCACCAAAAGCAAAACAAAGCTACTTGAAATCATTTACCTTGTTTTTTAATTGACTGTTGGTGTTGCCACAGTGCCCTCATGTCTCCAAGCAAGTATTCTTGGTGAAAAGCTGGTAGTAATGAAGAAGTTTTTCTCTGGGCCCACTTTGTGGTTGCTACAATCAAACACAATTGAATTAACTCTAACTCATCATCAGTATATAGCTGTCTTTGGCTAACGAATGAGCCACTCAGAAAGTTACTTTGGTTACACCCTTATTCTAATTTTTTAAATTAGTAGATTATGCTGTGATAAGATACTACATTTTAAGTTTTCTAATTGTTCTGTTGATTTCCTGTGGGTTGGGAATATTGTGATGAGTGCTTAGTCTGCAAATATATTTTTTTTAGCACAGTGAAAGTGTCATTGCATAATAAACACAATGCTTTGCGATATAGTTGTACGACAATTCACACTCCACTGTGCCTTAAAAGTGCAACACTCAAAGTCCACTTTTTAAAACTTTTTTTGATATGATGTATATGCACTGGTAATAAAAAATAAAATGTCTGTATGACAATATGTATGACACTTGAAATGCTGTTGAGTTTTATAGCCATCACTGAGATTTGTAGCATGTTGAATAGCAGTGCAAAACAATGAAAGCACCACATATGGTTACTGTCACAATTATTCAACCTTGCCTTTGTAGCATGGAAGCAGCCATAGTCAATATGTAAATGAATGAACATGGCTGTGTTCTAATATTTTATTTATGGACACTAAAATTTGAATTTCATATAATTTTTATGTGTCTTAAAATTCCCTCTCGATTTTTTTTCAACCATTTAGAAATGTTAAGTGTCATTCTTAGTTTGTGAACTGAGCAAAAATAGGAGGTGGGCTGGACTCGGCCTGCAGACCGTAGTTTGCCAACGTTTGGTCTATGCCACACTGGAAAGATTTGAATGTTTGAAGTAAATTAGTTTTTACTTAATTGCGTGAAACTGCTTACCAAAAGATGACCTTTTCTCCTCTGTTTATGAAAGAAAATTTCATTTTGAAATAGCACCAAGAATTAAAATATTACAGAAAATGCAACCACAGTACATAGGGAGTTAGTAATCACATGAGCTCACATATTAACTTAGATGTTGAAGCAGTGTGCAGCCTTAGCCCATAAATGTCAGGATTAGACGAATTTAATTTTAGTTTAAACTTCTTGTGAGAACTGTGGCAAGTTAACTCACCCTGTTTCTTCACCTTAAACTGGAGATAATGCCTACTTTGAAGGGTGATTCTGAGGATTAGTGGATGATCTTTATAATAGCTCAATGCATTTACCATTACCTTCATTAAAAGTACGATTTTAAACTGAGCAACACCTTAATTTCTCATACAATGTGTACACTTCTGCTCTTTAAGATAAGAGTAAGGTCTGGTGTTAGACTTTGTCTTCCTAGACTGACACCATTATTCCTATGTGTTTAAAAATATTGGGCCCTAATTCTATCACATTGTACAGTTGCCATTCTGCCTCACTTAATGACATCAACAAGTTCAAAATATTTAATTTTATACCCTTATTGATAAAAATGACAACAGGAGAGGGCCAGGGCAAAGTCCTGTCTGAAGCAGCTGTAGTCCATGTTAGGGTCAATATCAATCCATTGAACCAATAACATGTCTAAATGTTCTCTGTAATGTATGAATCCTTCAACACCACTTAATTACTATTAGCTAATAGTAATTTATCAGAAGCTTTGCTGAAATCCAAGTAAACCATTTGGTCTGTTTCCATGCCCTGTCATTCTCATTATGCTATCAAAAAAGGAATTGAATTTAGTTTTGGATTTTATTTCCTTCTTGCCATTTCCCCCCCACCCCCTTAACTTTTAAGGCTAAAGATTATTCTTGATTTTAAAAAAGCTGAGCCTTACATTCTCTTCCTCATTCCTCAGCCTTTCCTTTACATATGGCTCCACATACAGATTATAAAGCTCTTTTTTTTTGTTGGCTTTAGCATTAAAAGAATCTCCAGCTTATACGAAACCTTAAAGATGTTATTTATTTATTTTTTTAACATTTATTTCCTATATCCTTTTAAAAGCTGAGCTTGTTAGAAAGGAGACTGTTTTCTCAAACGTTTTTTCTTTTTAGGATCACTTTTCATTGCAGAAATGAAATCAGAGTCTTGAGTTCTTTTCACAAGGTTATCATAAAGCTAAGATGAGATGCTCACATTCTCTCAAGGTGGCCGACCATTCTGCTTTATGAACACATTCCTCTTGCTGGTCATTTTTGTGGTCCAGAATAGTAGCTTCAATTTTTGCTTTCTCTGTTTCCTGGAAGATTAGATTTTAGGCATATAAAGAATTTACAGAGTTTCTGGGTTTAAAGTGTTTTGTTTTGTTTTAGTTATTACAAGTACATGATAGGTATCTATATGGGGTACCTGTGATGTTTTGATACAGGCATACGATGTGTAATAATGAAGTCAGGGTCATTAAGGTATCCAGCACTTCAAGCATTTATCATTTCTTTGTGTTAGGAACATTCCAATTCCACTCTTAGTTATTTTAAAATATGTAATAAATTATTGTTGACTATAGTCACCTTGTGCTACCAAATGCTAGATCTTACTCATTTGATCTAACTGTGTGTGTGTGTGTGTGTGTGTGTGTGTGTGTGTTTGTGTATTTGAGACGGAGTCTAGCTCTGTCTCCCAGGCTGGAGTGCAGTGGCGTGATCTCGGCTAACTTCTGGTTTAACTGATTGTCCTATCTCAGCCTCCCGATAGCTGAGACTACAGGTGTGTGCCACCACTACGCCGGGCTAATTTTTGTATTTTTCATAGAGATGGGGTTTCACCATGTTGGCTAGGCTGGTCTTGAACTCCTGATCTTAAGTGATCCGCCCACCTTAGCCTCCCAAAGTTCTGGGATTACAGGTGTGAGCCACCATACCCACCTCGATCGAACTATATTTTGTGCCCATTAATACCATCCTCAGTTTATCCTACCCCATTCCCTCCCCGCTACCCTTCGAAGCCTCATAACAATCCTTCAACTCTCTATCTCCATGAGATATATTGTATTGATTTTTAGCTCTCACAAAGGAGTGAGAACATCAGAAACTCTAGCTTAAGTAAAATAAGAACTAGAAATTTCCAGACAATCGGGGGTCTCTATCACTACTCAATTTTATGTTTAGTATTTATGCTCCTCTTGAACACCTCGTGTCAGGCAGTGGCTTGTGTGCTTCAATACTGATTTTCTTTGACCTGGCATTTTGTAATGTACTTTCATAGTACTATTTTAATTTACCCTCTCTTTGCCCAAATATTTTCCACAGTGCATTTTGTCCCGACCTGCAGGACAGTCGAACGGGCCCTGGAAGGGGGAGTGGGAATGGAGGAGACAAGAAAACACAAGAAATGGAAACAAGACAAATAGCCTGATCAAGTCTCGTTTATTGAGTGTAGGGTCATGCCTTATATAGGCTGGCAGGGGAAGAGGTTGGGCCAGGGCAGTGACGGGGGCCGGGTCTTCTCAAATTACAATCGCGCATGCGCCGTGGGTTTGTACTTTTCCCGGGCGCGAGATCGCACCTGCGCCCTGGGCTGCATATCTTCCTGGGCGGGAAAATGTTTGCGCGCGCGCGGGAAAGGTTGGCTCGCGCGGGAAAGGTTGGCGCGCGCGGGAACAGTTTTGGCGCGCGCGGGAGAAATTTAGGCGCGCGCGGGAAAAGCTTTGGGCGCTCGCGGGAAGGGTTTGTAAATAAAGAACCCGGGAATGTGCCCTCTTGTCTCCGCTTTGCGGAGATCAAGCAACAGAGGTCGGCTAATTCCAGGCCTCATGGCTCCGGACAGCATTTACCTTGGGTGTACTAAATTTCATTGCAAGTATACGTCCTCTCAGTATACTCCTCTGCCTCTTCCTTCTCATAAGTGTGTATTCCAGTCAGAAACCTCATCATACCATGTCAATGATTTCTATGTCTTCCTTGCACTACCCTGATTTGTATGTAAGTTTTCTTGATCATAGTCTTGTATAAGCATTAGTGTGAAGACTTCTTGTTATTGTTTTCAGACTTCCTGCTCAGTTCTCTGGAGTGAATCATTTGGTCATCTCTAACCAGATGGTATATATAACAATCCCTTTTGTGATTTTTATCTTCTTTTTTCACCCTCATCCTCCTCATTGCAAAAAAAAAAAAAAAAAAATCATTTTAACATGTCAATTATGCTTATACCATTACATTCTAGCCATCTTAAATTAAGTCTTGGAAATGAACATCTCATTTTAAATGTCATATAGGTAGAAAATCAATCATGTCTTTCTTGTACAGTATTTTGTCCTGAATCCTGTATTGACTTTGTCAGGGTGCCCTACATGTCCTGTATTTATTAGGCCTTTTTAAAATATGTAAATTACAAGAATATTGGCAATTAGAGCCATTTTTACTCCACAGTAATGTGGAATGCTTAAATTACTTACGTGGTAACAGCAGCTGAAAATTATTCCTCCACAAGTAAACATCTGAACAATACTTTATCTCTCCTGCAGGTTTGAATGAATACCAAAAGTGGGGATTAAGACTTGAAAGTACTTATATTTGAGAAAGAAAAAGGCTATTTGAATTTTAGCCAAAGCCCCAAGTTGTGAACAAGTAACCGCTGTTAATTTAAGATAACTTTAATAAATACACAAAAAAATCAGTCAATGCCATCCCTTGGCCATGCTTCTGAAAATAAGCTAGTCAACAACAGCTTCACTCTAGTCTTCTGAAAGAAAGCAAGTTAATGACAGCCCCATGCTTCTAGACAACAGCTGATCAGCAAGTGCCTTGCTTCAGTAACCAGGCTTTAGAAAGTCTGTTGGTCAACAGCAGCTTCTTCCAGTGAAATACCACACCCAGGAATATTATCAGCCTTTTTGACTTCTTTTAACCCTGCTGCACCTTTCTAAAGAGTCAATTTGTTACACTTTTCTTAGCTACTCTATTACTGTTACCCTCTCTTTCCTTTTGTTACACTAAGATTCCAGGAAAATGCTTCAAAATGGGTTCTTCTTTTAAAAAATGCTTGAAAAGTACTGCCCTAACTAATGTGAACTATTAAACTTATTATGCAGTGCTTAGGAAATCAGAAAACTATGCACTCTGTATTTTGTATTATGCTATGTACTAAAGATGTAGAGAGATCTCCATCCAAATGTATTAAACAAGTTCTGGCATCTGGACTGGTAAGCTTTCATGGTCAAGACTGTCCTTCTGCTGAGTCTTTATTCTGCAAGAGGACCAGTTTGGCAGAGTAGATTATGTCTCCTTTATTCACGTTTAAAAAAAGAAATGGAGAAGAAGGGAAGAAGGCAAAGCAAGATGGCAGAACAGGACTTTTTAGTGCTTTCCCCTTGCAGAAACCAGTTTGAACAACTATCCATGTACAAAATATCTTCACAGGAGCTGAGTTGAGTGAACAATCATGGTACTTGGTAATAGCACAGGTTTTTTTTTTTTTTTTCTTTTTTTGAGACAGAGTCTTGCTCTGTCACCCAGGCTGGAGTGCAGTGGTGCAACCTCTGCCTCCTGGGTTCAAGCAATTCTTCTGTCTCAACCTCCCAAATAACTGGGACTACAGGCACATACCACCATGCCCGGTTAATTTTTTGTACTTTTTAGTAGAGACAGGGTTTCACCATGTTGCCCAGGCTGGTCTTGAACTCCTGAGCTCAGGCCATCTGCCTGCCTCAACCTCCCACAGTGCTAGGATTACAGGTGTGAGCCACCATGCCCGGCCAGTAATAGCACAATTATTAAAAATAATGCATTGAAGGGAGTAGAAAGGACAGTTTCACGTTACCCATGTCACTCTTTTCCCAACCCCAGGCAGCAAAGTGAAAAGATATCATGAAATTGGAGGGAAGAGAAGTGAGCATAGGATTTTGTCTTCAAACCTAAAGTTAGGTAGCACCAGGCAGACCTCCCACAACCCCTGACTTTAGGGGAGTTCCTGCAGACCGAGCCTCCAGACATGCCCTGGCATCAGCAGGAACCCATAGCGTCTATGAGGTGAACTCAGTCTGCTGTATGCATCGCCGACAGCTTACTACAGTGACCTTGGGCTCTGGACAACCCCCAGTGGAAGGTAAACCTCAGCAGCTGTGAGTTTCAGTCACATCCCAGCTCCATGATATCCTCAGCAGACATGAGATCCCAGCCTGCCATCATATGGCTGCAGTGATCCCAGGATCAGGGCATCCCTCAGTGTCTCAATGGTTCTTCAGTGGTACCAGCTTTAGAGAGCATGCCAGATGATTTACCTAGAATCTCTGCTCAGACATCAATGAACAACAAAGATCAAGAATAATCAGGGAAATATGTTATCACCAAATGGACAAAATAAAGTGCCAGTGACCAACCCTAAGGAAATGGAGATGAATGACTGTGCTGCCTGATAAAGAAGTGAAAGTAACCATTTTCAGCGAACTTCAAGAAAATACAGAGAAACAATTCAATAAAAAGAAGACCATAAGTGATCAGAACAAGAAATTTAACAGAGAGAATGAAATAATAATAAAAATCAAATAGAAATCCTGAAACTGAGAAATACAATGAACAAAATAAAAAATGCCATAGAGAACATAAACAGCAGAACTGATCAAGCAAAATTGTGAACTCAAAGGCAGGTTATTTCAAAATAAATAGAGAGGAAAAAGGAAAAATAATGAAAAAAAATGAGGAAAGCTTATGGGATTTGTGAGAACGTATCAAAAGAGAAAATATTTGAGTCATAGGAGTTAGAGAAGCAGAAGAGAAAATAAAGGGACAAAAAGTGTGTTTAAAGAAATGATAGCCAAAAAGCTTTCCCAACCTGGAGAAAGATATAAATATCTAATTATAGGAAGGTCAAAGATCTTCAGTCAGATTCAGTCCAAATAGGGCTACTTCAAGACATATTATTATCAAAATGTCAAACATCTAAGATAGAGAATCCTGAAAGCAGCAAGAGAAAAGAAGCAAATAACATATAAAGGAATTCCAGTACACATAGCAGCAGACTTCTCACTAGAAATCTTACAGGCCAGGAGACTGAGATGATATACTCAAAGTGGTGAAGGGAAGAAACAACAACAACAACAACTACCAATTAGAATACTGTACCCAGAAAACCTGTTCTTTATAAATGAAGGGTCAGGCATGGCAACTCATACCTATAATCCCAGCACTTTGGGAGGACAAGGTGGATGGATCACTTGAGGCCAGGAGTTTGAGACCAGACTGGCCAACATGGCAAAACCCCATCTCTACTAAAAACACAAAAAATTAGCACGGTGTGGTGGCATATACCTGTAATCCCAACTACTTGGGTGGCTGAGGCGGGAGAATCGCTTGAACGTGGGAGGCGGAGGCTGCAGTGAGCCATGATCATGCCACTGTACTCCAGCCTTGGTGACAGTGTGAGACCCTGTCTCAAAATGAAAAAAAAAAAAAAAAATAAGAAGGAGAAAAGGATAAATACTTTCCCACACAAACAAATGCTGAAGAAGTTTATCATCATCAGACCTGTCTTACAAGAAATGCTAAAGACAGTTCTTCAAGCTGAAAGAAAAGGATGCTAATGAGTAACATGAAAACATCTGAGAGTATAAAACTCACTAGTAAATGTAGGGATACAATCAAATTCAGAATACTCTAATACTGTAATCGTGGTAAAAAAAAAAAAAGATCACTTGTACCTTTAGTGTGACGATTAAAAGACAAACTATTAAAATAATTATAATAATTTGTTAAGGGATATTCAATACAAAAGATGTAAATTATGATAAAATTCAAAGTCAGGGGCAGTGGAGTATAAGTGTAAAGTTGTTTTTTTTTTTAATTAAAGTTAATTTATCACCTTAAAATAACTTGTTTTGATTATAAGTTTTTTTTTGGTAAGCCTCATTGTGATCACAAAGCAAAACCTATGGTAGATGTGCACAAAAAAGGAATAAAACATACTACTAGAGAAAAACACTTAATCATAAAGGAAGACAGCAAAAGAGAATGAAAGGAGCAAATAATCTACAGAACAACTAGAAAACAAGTGAAAGGGCAGTGGTTAAGTCCTCATCTAGCGATAATTACTTTTAATATAAATACGTTAAATTATCCAATCAGAAGACACAGAATGGCTAAAGGGATTTTTAAAAAGATGAGATCTAAGTATATGCTGCAAATGAGAGACTCACTTCAGCTGTAAGGACACACATAGACTGAAAGAAGGGATGAAAAAAGATACTACATGCACGTGGAAATTAAAAGTGTTAGATGCATATTAGGTGCATATTAGATGAGTATTAGACAAAATAGACTTTAAGTAAAAAACTGAAATAAGATGAAAAAGGCCATTATATAATGATAAAGGGGTTAATCTGCAGGAGGACATGATATGACAATTACAAATATATATGCATCCAACATTAGAGCACCTAAACATACAACACATATATTAACAGATTTAAAGGGAGAGATAGACAATAATAGTATGTACAGTAACAGTACAGGACGTTAACACCCCACTTTCGGCAATGGAAAAATCATCCAGACAGAAAATTAGCATTGAGACTTTGGACTCAAACTCCACTTTAGACCAAATAGACCTAACAGATATATACAGAGCATTTCATTCAAGAGTTGCAGAAATTACATGCTTCTTAAGTGTAGATGGAACATTATCTAGGCTAGATCATGCATTAAGTCACAAAACAAATCTTAACAAATTTAAGAAGATTGAAATCACATCAAGTATCTTTTCTGACCACAATAGTATCAAAAAAATAACAGGAAGAGCTTTGAAAAATTCACAAATACATGAAAAATCAACATCTTGAACAACCAATAGGTCAATGAAGAAATTACAAGTAAAATTTAAAAATACCTTGAGCAAATGAAAATGGAAACACAACATATCAAAACTTCTGGGATGCAGCAAAAGCAATTCTTTTCTTTTTTTTTTTTTTAAGTTCTAGGGTACATGTGCACAATGTGCAGGTTTGTTACATATGTATACATGTGCCATGTTGGTGTGCTGCACCCATTAACTAGTCATTTATATTAGGTATATCTCCTAATGCTATCCCT
>NW_016820251.1:91604-101508 GCF_001698545.2 Rhinopithecus bieti | reverse complement strand
TGGGATGGCTGGGTCAAATGGTATTTCTAGTTCTAGATCCTTGAGGAATCGCCACACTGTTTTCCACAATGGTTGAACTAGTTTACAGTCCCACCAACAGTGTAAAAGTGTTCCTATTTCTCCACATCCTCTCCAGCACCTGTTGTTTCCTGATTTTTTAATGATTGCCATTCTAACTGGTATGAGATGGTATCTCATTGTGGTTTTGATTTGCATTTCTCTGATGGCAAGTGATGATGAGCATTTTTTCATGTGTCTGTTGGTTGTATGAATGTCTTCTTTTGAGAAGTGTCTGTTCATATCCTTTGCCCACTTTTTGATGGGGTTGTTTTTTTCTTGTAAATTTGATTGAGTTCTTTATAGGTTCTGGATATTAGCCCTTTGTCAGATGAGTAGATTGCAAAAATTTTCTCCTATTCTGTAGGTTGTCTGCTCACTCTGATGGTAGTTTATTTTGCTGCAGCAAAAGCATTTCTAAGATGGAAGTTTATAGCAATAAACACCTACATCAAAAAAGAAGATATCAAGTAAACAACCTAATATTTTATTTCAAGGACTTGAAAAAAGAATAAACTAAGCCCCAAATTAGTAGAAGGAAGGAAATAATAAACATCAGAGCAGAAACAAATAAAATAGAGACTAGAAAAACAATAGAAAGGATCAACAGAACAAAGAGTTGTGTTTTTGTTTTTGAAAAAAGATAAAATTAATAAACCTGCCAGTTGGACTAAGAAAAAAAGAAGACTCAAATAAAATCAGATAGGAAAAAGGAGACATTAAAACTGATAACACAGAAATATAAAGGATTATGAGACTATTATGGACAATTATACGCCCAACAAACTGAATAACCAAGAAGAAATGCCAGCATGAGTACACTCTATCCCCTGGCTCCCTGCCACCCCAAACCCTGCCAAATCTCCATTGCAGTTAAAGCCTTGGTAGGCACAGAGCCTGCCAGCCGACCCCCTGCACCCCACCCCTGTGACAACACTGCCATAGGAGTGAAACTAGGCACAGAGAAGCGTGGGCCCTTCCCCACCCTGAGCAGCCATCTCCACCTGTGTGAATGCTCATAGAGGGCACGCTCAGTCCTATGCCCACCAGCACCCTGCCCACTGTGCTAACACCGTCACCAGCACCACTGTGCACATAATTGCCAGAGGCGCCCTCAGCCATGCTGCCTCCTCTGCTACCGTGAATGCCTTCTCAGAGGCCAGCGCCCCAGAACCCGCCAGCATCCTGCCACAGCAGAGAAGTCCACCCTGCTCTGCTGCTGCTGCCGCCACTGCCACTGGCACATGCAAATGAGGACAGATCCTGCTGCTGCCACCATACAAAAAGGTTTGAGTGTCACCATCCATCAGAGTGCTATGACACCTTGGTCCTGGAGCACTGTGGCACTGCCAGAGCAGTGGGTTCCTAATCTCAAGTTACCAGAGAACAAAGTCTGGGGACTGATACCAGTTCCCCAGAGTTAGAGCATACAGTCCAGGAGTTGTGAGCTGAGCCATGACTCCCTCAAATCTTCCATAAATGAAACCACCTTATACCACAGTCAAATTCTCAAGGTCATCAAATAGGATAAAAGGGCAGTAACTTCAAAGACTGAAGGAACATCAGCCCGGGAAGATGAGAAAGAACCAGTGCAAGAACTCTGAAAACTCAAAAAGCCAGAGTGCTATCTTTCCTCCAAACAACCACACTCGGTCTCCAGTAGAGATTCAGAACTGTACTGAGATGGCTGAAATGACAGAAATAGAATTCAAATAAACCTAGGAATAAAGATCATTGAGATGCAGGAGCATGTTGAAACCCAATCCAAGGAAGCTAAAAATCACAATAAAATGATACAGGAGCTAATAGACAAAATAGCCAGTATAGAAAAGAATGTAATTGACTTGTTAGAGCTGAAAAACACACTACAAGAATTTTATGCAATTGCAAGTACTAGTGGCAGAATAGACTAAGATAAAGAATCTCAGAGTTTGAAGATAGGCTTTCTGAAATAAGACAGTTAGACAAAAACAGAGAAGAAGAATAAAAAGGAATGAACATTACCTTTAAGAAATATGGGATTATGTAAAGAGATCAAATCTATAACTCACTGGTGTGCCTGAAAGAAATGGGGAGACTGGAAGCAACTTGAAAAATGTATTTCAGGAAATCATCCATGAGGGCTTCCCCAAACTAGCTAGATAGGCCAAACTTCAAATTCAGGAAATGCAGATAAACCCAGTAAGATAAGTCACAAGAAGATCCTCCTCAAGACACATAATCCTCAGATTCTCCAATGTCAAAATGAAAGAAAAAATGTTACAGGCGGCTAGAGAGAAAGGTCATGTCACCTAGAAAAGGAAGCCCATAAGACTAACAGCAGACCTCTCAGCAGCAACCCTACAACCCAAAAGAGATTGGAGGCCAATATTCAACATTGTTAAAGAAAAGAAATTCCAGCCAAGAATTTTACATTGGCCAAACTAAATTTTGTAAGCAAAGGAGAAATAAGATTCTTTTCAGACAAGCAAATGCTGAGGGAATTTTTACCACCAAACCTGCCTTACAAGAGCTCCTAAAGGAAGCAATAAATATGGAAAGGAAAGACTGTTATCAACCAGTACAAAAACACACTTAAATACACAGACCAGTAACACAATAAAGCAATCACAAACAAACCAGTATAATAACCAGCTAACAATACAATGACAGGGTCAAATCTACACATATCAATACTAACCTTGAAGGTAAATGGGCTAAATGCCCCAATTAAAAGACACAGAGTGGCAAGCTGGATTCAAAAAGGCAATCCCCAATGATATGCTGTCTTCAACAGACCCATCTCACACGTAATGACACCCACAGGTTCAAAATAAAGTGTGGAGGAAAATACATCAAGCAAATGGAAATCAGAAAAAAGCAGGTGTTGCAATCCTAGTTTCTGACAAGGGAGACTTTAAACCAGCAAAGATAAAAAAAGACAAAGAAGGGCATTACATAATGGCAAAAGTTCAATTCAACAAGGAGAGCTAACTGTCCTAAATATATACGCATTCAACACAGGAGTACCTGGATTCATAAAGCAAGTTCTTAGAGACCTACAGAGACCTAGCCTCCCACACAATAAATCGTTGAAGATTTCAACACCCCACTAAAAGTAATGGACAAATCATTGAGGCAGAAAATTAAGAAAGATCTTCAGGACCTAAATTCAGCACTGGATCAAATGGATGTGATAAATGAGTTCTACAGAACTCTCCACCCCAAAACAGCAGAATATACATTCTTCTCATCACCACATGGCACATATTCTAAAACTGACCACACAATCAGACACAAAACACTCTACAGCAAGGGCAAAAGAACTGAAATAATAAAAAAACGAACACTCTTTTGGACCAAAGCACAATAACATTAGATGTCAAGACTAAGAAAATCACTCAAAACCATACAATTACATGAACATCAAATAACCTGCTTCTGAATGACTTTTGGGTAAATACTGAAATTAAGGCAGAAATCTAAAAGTTCTTTGAAACTAATGAGAACAAACATACAACATACCAGAATCTCTGGAACACAGCTAAAGCAATGTTAAGCAGGAAATTTATAGCATTAAAGGCCCACAGCAAAAAGTTAGAAAGATCTTAAATTAACAACCTAACATCACTTAAAAAAAAACTTGAAAAGCAAGAACAAACCAACCCCAAAGCTAATAGAAAACAAGGAATAACCAAAATCAGAGTTGAATGGAAGAAGATTGAGACATGAAGAAACATTCATAAGATAAACAAATCTAGGAGTCTGTTTTTTGAAAAAATTCACAAAAATATATAGATCACTAGCTAGATTAATAAAGAAGAGAGAAGATCCAAATAAACACAATTAGAAATGACAAAGGGGATATTACCACTGACCCCACAGAAATACAAATAATCATCACAGAATATTATGAACAGGTCTATGCACAGAAACTAGAAAATCAATAAGAAATGGATAAATTCCTGGATGCATACACCCTCCCAAGACTGAACCAGGAAGAAATTGAATCCCTGAACTGATCAATAATGAGCTCCAAATTGAATCAGTAACAAATGGCCTGCCAACCAAAAAAAGCCCAGGACCAGATGATCCACAGCTGAATTCTACCAGATGTACAAAGAAGAGCTGGCATGATTCCTAATAAACTGTTCCAAAAGATTGAGGAGGACAGACTCTTCCTTAACTTATTCTATGAGGCCAGCATCATCCTGATTCCAAAACCTGGCAGAGACACAAGAAAAAAGGAAACTTTAGGCCAATATCCTTGGTGAACATTGATGTAAAAATCCTCAACAAAATACTGGAAAACCAAATCCAGCAGCATATCAAAAAGCTTATCCAGCATGATCAAGTAGGCTTTATCCCTGGGAGCAAGGTTGGTTCAACATAAGCAAACCAATAAATGTGATTCATTACATAAACGTAACTAAAGATAAAAACCACATACTTATTTGAATAGATGCAGAAAATGCTTTCAATAAAATTCAACACCCTTTATATTAAAAACTCTCAGTAAGCTAGGTTTTGAAGGAACATACTTCAAAATAATAACAGCCATCTATGACAAATCCACAGCAACATCATACCAAGTGGGCAAAAGCTAGAAGCATTCCCCTTAAAAACTGGCACAAGACAAGGATGCCCTCTCTTACCATTCCTATTTAATATAGTATTGGAAGTCCTGGCCAGAGCAATTAGGCAAGTGAATGAAATAAAGGGCATCCACATAGGAAGAGAGGAAGTCAAACTATCCCTGTTTGTAGATGACATGATTCTAGATCTAGAAAACCCCATAGTATTGGCCAAATGGTTCCTTAAGCTCACAGGATAGAAAGTCAAAAGAAAAAAGCCACTATCATTCCTACACCAACAATGGCTAATCCAAAAGACAAATTAGGAATGTGTTCCCATTCTCAATTGCCTCAGAAAGAGTAAAATACCTAGGAATTCAGCTAACAAGATCTCTATAATAAGAACTACAAAACACGGTTCAAAGAAATCAGAGATGACACAAACAATGGGGAAACATTTCATACAAATTGATAGGAAAAATCAGTATCATTAAAGTGGCTATACTGCCCAAAGCAATATAAAGATTCAGTGCTATTTGTACTAAACTACCGATGACGTTCTTCACAGGACTAGAAAAAAATTATTTAAAAATTCGTATTAAAACAAAAAAGAGCCCAAATAGCCAAGGCAATCCTAACTAAAAAGAAGAAAGCTGGAGGCATCATGCTACCTGACTTCAAACTATACTACAGGGCCATAGTAACCAAAACAGCATGGTACTGGTACAAAAACAGACACATAGACCAATGGAACAGAATAGAGAACCCAGATATAAAGCTACACACCTACAACCATCTGATCTTCAATAAAACTGACAAAAGCAAGCAATGGAGAAAGAGCTCACTATTTAATAAATGGTGCTGGGATAACTGGCTTATGCAGAAGATCAAAACTGAACCCATTCCTTATACCATATACAAAAATCAACTCAATATGGATTAAAGAATTAAATGTAAACCCCAAAACTGTAAACATCATGGAAGACAACCTAGATAACACCATTCTGAACGCAAGAATAGGCAACAATTTCATGATAAAGATGCCAAAAGCAATTGCAATAAAAGCGAAAATTGACAAATGTGATCTAATTACACTAAAGAGCTTCTGCACAGCCAAGGAAACTATCAACAGAGTTAACAGACAACCTACAGAATGGGAGAAAATGTTTGCAAACTATCATCTGACAAAGGTCTAATATCCAACATCTGTAAGGAACGAAACAAATTTACAAGCAAAAAACAAGCGACCCCATTAAAAAGTGGGCAAAGGGCATAAGCACACACTTTTCAAAAGAAGACATACGTGTGGCCAACAAAAAACTCAATCATTAGAGAAAGGTAAACCAAAACCACAATAAGATACCACCTCACACCAGTCAGAATGGCCAGTATTAAAAAGTCCAAAAATAGTAGATGCCAGCTAGGTTGCAGAGAAAAGGGAACACTTATACACTGTTGGTAGGAGTATAAATTAGTTCAACCATTGTGGAAAGCAGTGTGACAATTATTCAAAAAGCTAAAAACAGAACTACCATTTGACCCAGCAATCCCATTACTGTGTATATACCCAAAGGAATATAAATTATTCTGTCATAAAGACACACGCACATGTATGTTCATTGCAGCACTATTCATAATAGTGAAGACATGGAATCAACTTAAAAGCCCATCAGTGATAGACTATATAAAGAAAACATGTTACATATATACCATGGAATACTATGCAGCCATAAAAAAGAATGAGATCATGTTCTTTGCAGGAACATGGATGAGCTGGAGGCCATTATCCTTAGCAAACTAATGCAGTAACAGAAAACCAAATACTGTATGTTCTCAGTTATAATTGGGAGCTAAATGATGGGAACACATGGACACATAGAGGGGAACAACACACACTGGGGCCTATTGGAGGGTGGAGGGTGGGAGGAGGGATAACACCAGGAAAAATAACTAATGGGTACTAGGCTTAATACCTGGGTGATGAAATTATCTGTACAACAAATCCCCAAGACACAAGTGTAGGTACATAACAAACATGCACATGTACCCTTGAACTTAAAAGTAAAAAAAAAAAAAAAAAGAAAAAAAAAGAAAAGCCCAGTTCCAGATTGTTTTATGGTTGAATTCTACCAAACACAAATTCTTCTCAAACTCTTTCCAAAAAATGAAGAGGAAGAAATACATCCAAACTCATTTTGAGGACACTTTGATCTGATACCAAAGCCAGACAAGAGCACTACAAAAAGTAAAAAACTACAGGACAATGTGCCTGATGCAAAAATTTCCAGCAAAATACTAGCAAATGAAATTTAATAGTGCATTAAAAATATTATTCACCATGATCAAGTGGGATACATCCCAGGGATTCAAGGATAATTCACTATAAGCAAATCCAATAAAGATAATACATCACATTAATAAAATCAAGGACAAAAATCATCTGATAATTTCAGTAGGTACAGAAAAAGCATCTGATAAAATTCAACATCCTTTCTTGATAAAAATCTCAACAAATTAAGTATAGGAGAAACATACCTCAAAATAATAAAGGTCATATATGACTAACCCACATCTAAAGTCATACCAAATAGGGAAAAGTTGAAAGTTTTCTTCTAAGATCTAGCCTCTTGGCAGTTTTATTAAACATATTACTGGAAATCCTAGGCAGAGCAATCAGGCAAAAGGAGAAACAGAAGGCATCCAAATTAGAAAGGAATAAGTTAAATTTTCCCCACTTGCAGACAACATGATCTTATATATGGAAAACTCTAGGGACTCCACTGAAAAACTGTTAGAACTAATAAGTGAATTCAGAAACGTTGCATGATACAAAATCAACATACAAACATCAGTAGTGTTTCTATATACTAACAGCAAACTATCTGAAAAAGAAATAAAAAATATTTATAAGAGCTACAAAAAAGATAAAAAAAATACTTAAAAATGAATTTAACCAAGGAGGTACACTGGAAACTATAAAGCATTGATGAAGGAAATTGAGGAAGACACAATTAAATGGAAAGACAGCCCATATTCACGAATTGGAAAAATTAACATTGTTAAAATGTTCATACTACCCAAAGTGATCTACAGATTCAATTCAGTCCCTACCAAAATACCAATCACATTCTTCACAGAAATAGAAAGAACAATCCAAAATTTTGTATGGAACCACAAAAGACCTTGAATAACCAAAGAAATCTAGAGCAGAAAGAACAAAACTAAAAGCATCATACGACCTGACTTCAAAATATATAAAGCTATGGTAATCAAAACAGCATAGTAGTGGCATAAAAATGGACACATAGGGTCGGCAAAGCCTGAGTCCTGTCCTGTCGCCCTCCCCTCGGGACAGCATGAACTTCACCACTCACTCCACCTTCTCCACCAACTACCAGTCCCTGGGCTCTGTCCAGGCGCCTAGCTACGGCGCCCGGCCAGTCAGCAGCGCAGGCAGCGTCTATGCAGGCGCCGGGGGCTCTGGTTCCCGGATCTCTGTGTCCCGCTCCACCAGCTTCCAGGGCGGCATGGGGTCCGGGAGCCTGGCCGCGGGGATGGCCGGGGGTCTGGCAGGAATGGGAGGCATCCAGCAAGAGAAGGAGACCATGCAAAGCCTGAGCAACTGCCTGTCCTCCTACCTGGACAGAGTGAGGAGCCTGGAGACCGAGAACTGGAGGCTGGAGAGCAAAATCTGGGAGCACTTGGAGAAGAAGGGACCCCAGGTCAGAGACTGATGCCATTACTTCAAGACCATGGAGAACCTGAGGACTCAGATCTTCGCAAATACTGTGGATAATGCTCACGTAATTCTGCAGATTGACAATGCCCGCCTTGCTGCTGATGACTTTAGAGTCAAGAATGAGACAGAGCTGGCCATGCACCAGTCTGTGCAGAACGACATCCACAGACTCTGCAAGGTCATTGATGACACTAATGTCACTCGGCTGCAGCTGGAGACAGAGATCGAGGTTCTCAAGGAGATCTGCTCGTCATGAAGAAGAACCAAGAAGAGGACCTGCTGAACCTCAAGGTCAAGCTGGAGGCCCAGATCGCCACCTACCGCTGCCTGCTGGAAGATGGCCAGGACTTCAACCGTGGTGATGCCCTGGGTAGCAGTAACTCCACGCAAACCATCCAAAAGACCACCACCCGCCAGACAGTGGGTGGCAAAATGGTGTCTGAGACCAACGACACCAAAGTTCTGAGGCATTAAGCCAGCAGAAGCAGGGTACCCTTTGGGGAGCAGGAAGCTAATAAAAAGTTCAAAGGTCATTGGATGTCAAAAAAGAAAGAAAGAAAATAAAAGACCCATACACCAACTGAACACAGCAGAAATCCCAGAAATAAATCCACACATTTACAGCCAACTGACTTTTGACAAAGGTGCCAAGAACATACAATGGAGAAAGGACATTGTCTTCAATAAATTGTGTTGGGAAAACTAGATATTCACATGCAGAAGAATAAAATTAGACCTTTATCTTACACCATTTGCAAAAATCAACTCAAAATAGATTAAAGACTTAAATGTAAGAGCCAAAGCAATGAAACTGTCTGAAGAGAACATTGGGCAAAGTCTCCATTATATTGATCTGGGCAATAACTTTTGACTTAAAAAGCACAGGCAACAAAAGCAAAAATAGGCAAATGGGATTCCATTAAACTAAAGTGCTTCTTCACAGTATAGGAAATGATAAACACAGTGAAGAGATAACCTACAGAGTTGGAGAAAATATTGGCAAACTATATATCTGATAAGGGTTAATACCCAAAGTGTATAAGGAATTCAATTAAATAAAAAGAAAGTAATCCAATTTAAAAAATAGACAAAGAACCTAAACTGACATTTCTGAAAAGAAGATGTACAAATGTTCAATGGGCATATGAAAATATGCTCAATGTCACTAGTCATCAGGGAAATGCAAATTAAAACCACAATGAGATATTACTTCACTCCTGTAAGAATGCCTATTATCAAAAACACAAATGAGAACAAATATTGGTGAGGGTATAGAGAAAAGGGAATTCTTTTACATTGTTGGTGGGAATGTAAATTAATACAGCCACTATAGAAAATAGCACGGATGTCCCTCAAACAATAAAAATGGAACTACCATACGATTCAGCAATCCTACTAGTAGGTATATAAACCAAAGAAATGAAATCAGTATGTAGAAGAGATATCTACACTCCCATGTTTATTCACAATAGCCAAGATATGGAATCAATCTAAGTGTTTAGCAATGAATGAATGGGTGAAGAAAATGTGATATATATATATATATATATATATA
>NW_016820251.1:18744-91414 GCF_001698545.2 Rhinopithecus bieti | reverse complement strand
TATATATATATATATATATATATAATATATATACTATGGAATACTATTCAGCCATAAAAAGAAGGAAATTCTGTTATTTATGACAACATGAATAAACCTCTATGACATTCTGTTAAGTGACATAAGCCAGGCACAGGAAAACAGATACCATATGATCTCACTCATATATGGAATCTAAAATTGTTGATCTCATAGAAGCAGAAAAGCATCTTGTTTACCAGAGGCTGGGCTGATTGGCAGGGAGTGGGTGAGGGGGCGATTCGGAGAGATGTTGGTCAAAGGATACAAAATTACAATTAGGAGGAATAAGTTCAAGAGATCTGTAGCATGATGACCATAGTTAATGACCATATATTGTATTTTTGAACAATGCTCTCCATAAAATAACTATGTGAAGTAATGTATATTTTAGTTAGACTTAGTCATTTCACAATGTTTATATACTTCAAAGTATCATGCTGTACCTAATAAGTACACACAATTTTATTTGTCAGTTTAAAATACATAAATAAATTTGGAAAAATAACCAAATACTATCAATCTGAGAAAAGAAAAGAAATAACTCTGAGTTTGAGCTCTCTCACAAAAAGATGAATTATTATCAGTGATTTTGGACAATTGTGACTCTCAGATATGAGGGTAACATGGGACCCTGAAGAGAAGATGGCAGTTAGGATTAAGACAGGGTGGTGGTGGTGTTGAAGATTTGAATTCTACAGTTGGGTAAACCTGTGTTTATATCATGGTCCAATACTTCCTGACTACGTGACCTTGGGCAACTTATTTAACTTCCTAAGCCTTGGTTTCCTCATTTCAAGAAGGAAATTAATAAATCTCATTTTATGGAGTTTTAATGAGGAAGATGTGATATGTTAATTGTAACAAAATCTTTGGTTCACAGTAGGTACTTAACGAATGGTAGTATTATTGGCTATTATCATTTAAGTCATACAGAGAGTAGAGATGTCAAGCAAAAGATGATATGTGAAAACCCTGACTGCACATTTACTCAGCATGAAACTGGGGCACATGTTTGTAGTAATTCAAATCTCTGCAAGTAAGGTATTTGTGGCAACAAATCAATGAGGAAATTGAATTTATTTTGTAGAAAACAGAAAAGACGGCTGAGAGATGGTAATAATCCCATGTTAAGTAGGTGTCAAATGTTTCCCGTCTCCTTTCTCTTCTTCTTCTCTTCCACCTCAGCAGTGGCACAGTGGCCTCAGAAAGGGAACTGGATCCCTCATGCAACTGATCAGCCACTAATTAGTTGTGTCACTCAGTCCTTCTGGGCTTCAATTTTGTATCTATAAGGAAGTCCTTCTGCTGTGGTCTAGGTGTCTTTGCCAAAACTCATGTTGGAACCTTAATTCCCAGTACAACCATGTTGGGAGGTCATGTCTTTAAGAGATCATTAGGTCATTAAAATAGATTAATATCTTTCTCAAGAAACTGAAATAGTTCTTATGGAAATGGATTAGTTTTTCTAGGAATGAATTTGTTTCTGCCAGGTTGTTACGAAGTGAGGTTGACTCTCATGTTTGACCTCTTTGCACATGCCCACTTCTTCTACTTCTTCACCACGTTGTAACACAACATGATACCCTTCCCAGAAGCCAAGCAGATGCAGGTGCCATGCTTCTTGGACTTCCCAGCTTCCATAATTGTGAGCAAAAAAAGTCTTTTCTTTATAAATTACCCAGTCTCAGGTATTCTGTTATAGCAACACAAAACAGACTAAGACACCGTCCTTCAAGAAAACAAACTAAAAGATTCTATGCAGAAGATTCTCTTAGCCTTTGGCATTTTCATATAATGTGTTGATCACATGAAATAATGGATATAGAAGACTTGCTTTTCTGACGCTGCTCAACGGTCTTAATATTCACTATTTTAGCTTCTGACTGGTCTTCCTTCTCAGATCTAGGCCAATACTGCCCAATCCCCAGTAAATACATACATCCAGTCCCCTCCAATCCTAAAAACACAAGGAAAACACCCTCCCTTGATCCCGATCTTCCATCTAATTATTCCTCTGTCTTCTCCTTTCTTTCCAGTCAGCCTTCTTGAAACAAGAGATACAGTATTTTCCTTTATTATTTCGGGGACTGAATCAGTGATTACTTGACCACTGCGTGGCCTTCTCAGGGCTAGCCTACTCTTGCTGCTTTGGGAGCCAGAACTCTAAAAGTAAATCCTATAGCATTTGAATTTGTTTGAAATGCAATTCTTGTTTTATTCTGTGTTTTGTGAACACCCATAGATAAGTACAGATAAATGCAAGAAAAAAAAGGAAAACTCTTAGAAGTCAGTTGGTGTGGTGTTTAAGGAAATTACTGGCTAAAACTCTTCTTCTGACCAGATCCCAAGTCAATGAATGAGTTCTTCCTATAAGACAGTGAGTTAAAGATTCGGAACACCAAGGGACAGATTCAGCTAGAAAGGCTCTTCAACAAAAACCCTTCTATTTCTACTTAAGATTATATAAAGTGATTATTACATATTATTCCCATTAGTTTCTCTGTTCTTGCTTGTGTGACTTCTTTCTTCCAATTACTTAAGAAACTTAAAGAGTGAAGACAGCCCTATGTATTAGTCCATTCTTGCCTTGCTATAAAGAACTACCTGAGATTGGGCAACTTATAAAGGAAAAAGTTTAGTTGACTCATATGTCTGCAGGCTGTACAAGTAGCATGGCTAAAGAGGCCTCAGGAAATATACAATCATGGTGGAAGGCTAAGGGGAAGCAGGCACGACTTACATGGCTGGAGCAGGAGGAAGAGAGAGCAAAGTGAGAGGTGTCACACACTTTTAAACAACCAGATTGCCTGAGAACTCACTCCCTGTCACAAGAACAACAAGTGGCAAATCCACCTCCATGATCCAATCACCTCCCACGAGGCCCCTCCTCCAACACTGGGATTACAATTCGACATGAGATTTGGGCGGGGACACAAATCCAAACCATATCACCCTATAAAAGGTGATTAAGCTCCATGATGCAATCTAGTCCAATGCTCCTTTTTTTGTGTACCAAATACCAACAATGATATTACCTTTCCTTTCACATTTAGGACACTGAGAAGTATATTTCCTTTCTTCTCTCATAGAAATATTCAAAGCTGTAAGCATGTAAAAGTTCTCATGACATTGAGGGAGATAAAATAATTGAAAACTATTGCATGATTTTGCTTCCTTCTGATGGTAAGGTATATAAATTACTTCAGAGGAATAAAAGAGCAAGTTTTATGTTTTAGTGCTACCCTGCAGATGGCTCATCTTTATCCCAGAGAAAGCCTTGGCATAGTTTTCTAGGAGCCTGACAAAGAGAGGCATAAATGGAGAAGGCAAACTTTCATGTTTTAACATATCATTTTTCTTAAGAAGTGGTGAGATCATGAGGAAATTACACATATATATATGTAATTTTCAAATGAAAATTTAAAACCAGTGAAGTACGTGAATGAAGAGGTGAGGAAATGGAGACTTTGAATTGCTTAAATTCTCTATTCAAGAAGCTTGGCTGAGAGGAAAGGAGATAGCAAAATAACGAGGGAGGAGCAGAAAATCAAGGGAGAGTGTTTTGCTTGTGTTTTTAGGATTGGAGAAGCTTGACTTTGCTTACTGAGGGAAGAATCTATCAGTGAGGATAGACTAAGCTACTGGGGAGAGAGAGAATGTGGAGGAAAATAAAACCTTGGGAAGGTGAGCTAGGATTCCAAAGAAAGGGGAAAGTGAAAAGAAGGGGCTACCTAGATTTAGGCTTTGTAGAGATGGTGTGTATGAGGGAGGTGAGAAAGGGATTGGCTATAGTGTTTTTGTTTGATTGAGATGTAAGTGAGTCTGAGAGGAAGCTGCCCACAAGTTGCTGTTTATCTGAGAGAAAATGGAACCATCAAGAGACTAAGGGTGGTTCTCAAAAATTTCAAAGAGCAAGCATAATTATTTCAAACTTAATTTTGTTATAATATTTGCTACCCATGGCCTTCAGTCTTCCTTCAGGCAATGTATAAAGTTACTGACATAAAAATGATTGAATTATAATCTTGTGTTAAAATGAAGAACTCTTTCCTCCTCTGTCATGTTAAGAATTAATTTTTAAAAATATCTTTATATATAAGAAATGTTTCATAAGCAAATTGCTCTTTTAAAGAGTTCTTGGCCATATTAGATGCATTATGCACCTACTGACCTTTCATGAATGTTCCATATTCATCATCTTACATTTTTTTGTATAGATGTAGAAATCTAGTTCAAGATCTAAAAATTCAGTATCAATGCAACTCATCAGTTTGCTTTCAGATATGTATAGAGCACATGTACCCCTAAACTGAAAATAAAAGTTAAAAAAAAAAGGGACAAAAACAAAACTTCCACTAGTTTTATATATTTACATTATGAAGATTATATGCAAAGGACAAGGCTTTCCTAAATCAGGTGTTAGCCAAAATAAAAACAAAGAAAATACACAAAATTATATTGCTTCTAATTGATTTCATTAATGGAAATAAATAAGGAATATAATTAAGTAGAACAGGAAAATGATTTTAGATTTCTTTGTTGTACATTCATCAGTTAAAAAACTAAATTAAAATTTTCATTTTATTTTAGAACATAACAATTTTATGTTTTAACCAGCTAAGGTCTGAGTCTATTTGCTGGTTTAGACACAGATGTGTAAGTTTCTATTTGCAATATATTTGTATATCGGTGCAAATAGAAATTTCTTCTTCTAGAGGGGAAATCAGATTTCATTTTTTTTCCCTCCTTTGTGCTTTCACAGTATACTTACAGTAAATAAAATGTATGTGACATGAAAGGGAGATAATACTTTTAGGAGGTAAAAAGAAAATGAATGCAGACCAGCAACACTTCTCAGTTGCTCACCTAAAAGGGCTCTTCCTTGTAGACATTTTATCATTGGAAATATATTGTTCTGTAATTAAAAAAATCTTAAAACAGGCAAAGTCTTGTGCATTTCTCTATCTTCAAACACAAGTATACATTAGGCAACATCCAACCTCTTCTCATACACTATCATCTATTTATTTATTGAGATCAAATTCATATAAAAATTCGCCATTTACAGTGAACAATGTAGTGGCATTAAATATATTTACGTGTTGTACAACTAGCACCACTATCTAATTCCAGAACATTTTCAACCATTAATCTACTTCCAGTCTCTATTGCTTTGCCTGTTCTGAACATTTCATATAAATGAAACCACATAAGATGTGGCCTTTAAAACTGGCTTCTTTCAATTAGCATGTTTTCAAGTTTCATCTATGTTGCATCACATATCAATACTTCATTTCTCTTTATGGCTGAATAGAATTCCATTTTATAGATATACCACATTTTATTTATCCATTTAGTTAAAGGACATTTGAGTTGTTTCCACCTTTTTCTCACTATGAATAGGGGTGCTATTAACAATTATGCGAACTTATGTTCTCAATTCTCTGAGTAGAATGCTAGGCTATATGGTGACTCTATTTTTAATAATTTATGGAACTGCCAAACTTTTCCATAGTAACTGCACTCTTTTACATTTCCATCAGCAATACATGGGTGTTCCAATTTCTCCACATTCTTGCTAATACTTATTATTCATTAATTTTTTTTTTTAAATTATAGACATCCTAGTGCATGTAGAGTCTTCCTTTTAATTAAAACGATTTTTTTGTCTTAAAATGTATTTTGTCTGGCATTGGTATACCCACTGCAGATCCCTTTTGGTTACTGTTTGCACAGGATATCTTTTTCCCTATCTTTTTACTTTTAATCTATTTGTGTATTGTGCATAGTCTTTTTCTTGGAGTGGCCAAACAGGAGACCATTTTTCCTAGAGCATCCTTATTTATTGACATGTGAGTGTCTTTCATCTGAGATTGTTTAATATCTATAGAGAACATTGCATGTCTCTCATTGAAGGGTGTGTGCATAGCTTTAGTGTTCTATATTTGGTGTCAAAAGGGAGCATCTTCTTTTATATTAACTTATAAACCATCTTCCTGTTTTTAATCTGTGTCTCACCCATAACACCTTCCTGCCTTGCTTCTCCAAGACCCTAGCCTCTTAAGGGTTCTGCAGGATAAAAATGTCTCTCATGTCATCTATATCTCTTTATTTGGCTACTTTACACTAAAAAACACTCTGCTAAATCTACTTCTTATATCTTTTCTGTAGTGGTCTCTCTCTCTCTCTCTGTGTGTGTGCGTGTATGTGTGTGTGTGCTTGTGTGTGTGCGCGCCGTCTTCTATGCTTGTGGCTATTTTACTATCTCTGGGAGTCATCAATGGTTGAAGTACATATGTTCAAAACTGAATAGAAGTTGTTCTCTATAACTTCAACAAATCCTAACTAAGTTTCCACCATCTGCTACTGCTTTCAGATTTGAGGGGTGTCCAAACTTTTCTCCATTTTTTTGAAGAAAAGGAGAACCACTATTATAATCATTAAAAGAAGAATAGTTGGGTTGATTGCTCGTGTTCTTTTCCACTTCAAAACTCTGCCTAAAAGAAGAGAAATGAAGTAGTGTTGCCTTTAATGAGCAATGTTAAACTCCTCTTAGGTGCCAATTTTATGTTAAGATGTGAAGTCTCAAAGAAAGGAGAGTATGATTTTATGAAAGCTCTCAAACCAGGAAGGAAAAGTTTTTATGAGCCACTGGGAAAAGTTAAGGGTCACCAGAAATAGTTGGTTAATTGATGGACCATAACAAGAGCAGAGGAAGGCCGGCCTGCACCTGAGGAGGTTAATCAAGAGCTACCTTTATGCATTTATTTAGCTGTCATTTCAGGTTTTCTGCTTTCTACTTCTTTGCTTTGAACCTGAAGATCTCAGTTTCAATCACAGGAAGAAAAGTGATTCATACTTTAGTTTCCTTTATTCAGCTAGCTAGCGATCCAGACCCGTGAATATACATCTAGTTTATTGCTAGAAAACAGCAAAATTGGTTCTTAGAAATTCATGTGGCACCTCTCTTCTTCATTCTCCTCCTCCTTGAGATGTGAAAATATAGGAAAGATAAGGTTAGAAAAAGTATCTAAATAAAACAGATACTTTTGTAATCTTATCCTTCCTACTTATATGATGGTCTTCCAAGGCCATTGTACTTACATTTTTATTATATTTTCTCTGTTGTTGGCAGAACATTTTACAATGAATTATGAAGTTTTAAATATAGCCAAAGTATGAGAATTTTTAAAAGAAATAAAACTAAGCCTCAGGTTGTTTGACTATCTGAATGTAGCAGCTATATACAATTGGACATATTTACTTCTAGTGATATCTCTTGTCCCTCAGTCCTTAGGGGCTTTTAAAAAACATAATATACTCTAAGTATTATTCTATGTTATTACTCATTTTGTAAATGACCATTTAAAATGCAGTATAATTCTACCAAACTGTTATACTATAGTCTTTTTAATCTATTTTTTATTGTTTGATGTGTAAGGTTTTAATTATTTCCTATAAAAGTGCTGTGATGAACATCTTCCTCCATAATCACTTGTTCATATTTAGAACTACTTTCTCAGGATAAATCTTAGGAGCAGTTATTGAGAAAAAGGAAGGTACACTTTAAAGTCTCCTGATGAATAAACCAAGATGCAAAGTATTTTATCAGTTTTACATCGATCAGGAATATTTGGTGCCTTCATATCACCATTTTGCCCTATGAACTGATGCTATTATCCCACCCCTGCCAATTAACCAACACAGCTATTTTCTAAATGCCAGAATCCCTCTAGAACCTGCCATGTTCTGAACTCAGATTCTCTCTTCTCCTTTCACTATCCAAACCAGCATCCAGAGAACTGTCTGCTCAATTAATCCAGAGAAAGATGAATTAGATAGATTGGATTGGTCTTAATGCTAACCCTGGGCTTTAGTTACTTGTCTAGTTCAGTGTCCTTTTCTAGCTAGAGTCTTATTTATTTCTTTCCCCAGTCGCCAAGTTTCTTAAAGAGTTGTGTACACCTTATGTCTCCACTTACCTCCTCCACTGTGATTTGTCTATAGCCCACTCACTCTTCCCTTCATTCTAACAAAACTGCTTCCACTAAGGTTGCCAGTGACTGTCCTGTTACTACATTTTATAGTTATTCTTTTACATGTCTTTTAACCACTTCTGCTTTAAACGACATGACCATGTACCCAATTTGTTAAGCCAGAAGTCTAGGAGTCATTCCTGGCTTTTTTCTTTCCCTCCTTATCCAACTTGTTACCAATTCTTGATTATTATACTTCCTAAATATATAACATATCTGCCCACTTACTTCTATTCTCAATGCCACTTTTTTAGATCAGGGCCCCTGGATTCTTATAATAGCCTTCAACAGGTCCCTTACTTGCCCTCCTCCCCCATTATTTTTTCCATATGTAACCAGAGTCATGTTCTAAAACAGTAGTTCACAAAGTGTGACCCCCAAGACCAGCACCATCAATATCATATAAGGGGAGGATGGGACTCAGCAATCTATGGTTCTACAAATGCTCTGGGTAATTCTGATGCTTGCTTAAGTTTGAGAACCACTATTCTAAAATACTATATTTTCATCGAAGTCCTTTGATGGAATCTAGACAGAATTTAACTAGGTCCTCTATTTTAGGGCCTCTTACAAGCTGCAATCGAAGTGTTGACTGGGCTGTGGTCATCTTAAGGGCTCATTAGGGAAGTTCAGGTTCATGTGGTTCTTTGCAGGATTTGGTTCCTCGTGAGCTGTTAGACTGAAGTCCTTGGCTCCTCAATGGATGTTGGCTGAACGTCACCCTCAGCTCATTGCCACGTGAGCCTCTCCAATGTGGCAGTTTCCTTCATCAAACTACAAGCTGAGAAGGAAGGAGAGAGAGTCTGCTAGCAGGACAAAGTCACAATAATGTGTAACCTGATCACAGAACTGACATTTCCAAATTTTGCAGTGTTATATTCATTAGAAGCAAGTCCCTAGCTATAGCTCACACTTAGAGGATGGAATTACACAAGGGCATGAATATCGGGAGGCAGGGACCTCTAGGTTTCATATCAGAAGCGGTACCTCACCATAGCAGAAGATGTTGGACGGGAGGGAAGACCAGAGAGGAAATAACAAAATCAAAGTATGTGAGAGATGGGAGAGACCAAATATAAGCTTTTGACATAGGAGAAGGATCCTAATCAAAAAGTGGGGCTGATTCAGGAACTGGATTAAAGAGCGGATTGAGAACAGACCTGAAGTCTAAAATACTACTGTTCTGAGTTCTGAGGATTCCCAATTGCCATCATAAATGGCAATGCTTAGGTATGTGAGATGGACCTGAAGGTACAGAAACTACTCCTTAACTGAGGATAATTAATGCTGGAAAGAAAGCTATGTAAAGTAAATTTGGATAAAATTTAAAATATAGTTTATAGTAAATAGCGACTTTTTAAAAGTGTGATAGGTTTCATGCTCTTGCTTTTAAAAATGGAAACTGAAAAAATTTAAAATAACAAATTTAATTTGAGCAAATGTAAGTTAGAATATAAATCAAAGAAGGAATTAATATTTTTTGGAGCAACATTTCTAACAAAATTGTATGCTATCAAGATATGACATTTCACTTTGGTTTTGTAGTATCCTCATAATATAAGTCAGTTTTGTAAAATTATTAGACAAATTTATTATTTTAACTTTCTGACATTTAATTTAACCTTTTTATTTGAAGCATGAATCTTCAACTTCTATTTCTGATATGGCCAAATGAGCTCTTACTAGACCTGATCAGGTTATAGATAACCACAATAATCTCTGGAACTAGTGTGTGAATAAAAACAGGAAGACAATGTAGGGTTGTCAATACTTGGAATATGGGATGGCACAGGGTAACTTACCCATTTTCATGGCTTTAAGACTGAAGAGGGCAGCGGTTGGTTTATGGTGCAGCTAAAATTCAAATATAAAATCTGCACTATTTCTGCGCTGCATTACCAGACAATAGACTTCAGAGAATCCACAGAGAATGTAAAGTGAGGAGGGAATTCCAGAGAGGAAATTCTTTGCGTAATCTTTGACAAAATCTCTAGGTGACCCCTGCAAACTGCACATGTGAAGAGCAGGTTTTAGTTAAGGATAAAATAAATGAGATGAAAGTTGAGCTATCACACAAAATACACAATTTGAAGTTTGATAACAACTTAATTGATAGTGTATTAAAACAAACAAGTGGCCGGGAGCAATGGTTCACGCCTGTATTCCCGACACTTTGGGAAGACGAGGCGGGCAGATCACTTGAGGTCAGGAGTTCGAGACCAGCCTGACCAACATGGTGAAACCCCGTCTCTACTAAAAATACAAAAAAAGTAGCTGTGCATGGTGGCGGGCACCTGTAATCCCAGCTACTTGGGAGGCTGAGGCAGGAGAATCCCTGGAACCCGGGAGTTGGAGATTGCAGTGAGCCACGTTCGTGCCACTGTATTCCAGCCTGGGCAACAGAGCAGGACTCCAGCTCAAATAAACAAACAAACAAACAAACAAAAATAAAGAAAGCAAAAAACAAGCAAACAAATGCAATCATCTTCATCTTTGGAGGAATACAATGTAATAGAGAGTCTCCACAACCTAACATTGACAATGCCAAGATACCATCCAAAGTTATTCAACATATTAAGAAACAGGAAAATGTAACTCATTCTTAAGAGTCAATCAGTAGAAACCAGACCCACAGTGGCACAAGTTTAAAATTAGCCAACAAGAATTTTAGAGTGACTATTAAAAGTATCCTCAAAGATGTAAAGACAAATATTCTTACAGAGAATAAAAAGGAAGGAAACCTCATAAAAAATATAAACTACTTTTTAAAAACCAGATGGAAATTTTAGAACTGAAAAATAAAATATCTAAAATAAAAAATTCATTGGATGGGCATAATAACAGAAAGGAGATGACACATGAGAGTTGTTAAACCTGAAGGTAAAGAAATTGAAATTAATCTGAAGAACACTAGAAAAAAATATTTACAAATAATAAATAGACCCTCAGGCATCTGTGAGACAAAAGCAAAAGGATTAATACGGGTGTGATTGGTGTTCAATAAGGTAAGAAGATAACATGGGGCTTAGAAATTGTTTGAAAAAACAGTGACTGAAAATTTCCCTAATTTGGCTCAAGTCACGACTTCTCATATTCAAGAATTTTAACAAACCCAAACGTGATTAAAGATGTGTGATTATTCCCCCCCCTCCTTTTTTTGTTAACTGGTCCAACTCTAGAAAATCCTTATTTGTTAACAGCTTTGGATGTGATCTGAACAGTTGTAAACATCACTTTCAGTGACATCATGATATCTTTCATTTGCAAAATTTGAAACTTTGATTTGCAATTAAAGGCACTTTATACTATATTGTAGAATATTATATATATCCAGTGAAAAAATGATCTACAATATATTAGTATGATATGAGATAGATATTAGTGGTAAGTAGAGGGAAATGTTTGTGTGAGCTCAAATTTTTTGAAGGAAATTTAAGTGGTTGCATTTATTTTATAAAGACTCTTGCTTACCTATGTCACCTAGAATCTGCTGGGAGGCTTAAATGCTCAGTTAATAAGGACTGACTAACAAGACTGAGATGGATTTTCTCTAGCATCCTTCCATCAGAGGCCTTGTTATTCAAAAATACGTTGGCATCTCAGAGAGCCCAGCATAGTGCTTTACAGATAAACAATACATTATTGTTTGCAGATTGGTTTTATCATTGAAGTCTAATGAAAAAGAATTTTTCAATTTATATAGGGTGCAGATAAAATGGGACTTTGTCAGAAAAAGAGAGAAAGAAAAGTATTGGTTGACAGGAGTCTGTTAAACTGGAAACATGATTTTGCATCACTAATAAGATTAAGATGGGCAAATAAAAAGTCAAATACTTATTGGACTCTAATATATTACATCAATCAGTCCCCTTACAATTATAATGTACTTATATCTCTATTTTGTAATTAAAAATATTTATTATAAACATATGTTTTAACTAACATTATATAAATAGTGGACTTAACACTAGTTAAAGTCTTTTAAATTTCTGTTGATTTTATAGCTTGTAACCCCTAGAATCTCTACACTAAATGTATTTCTGAAGCTAGCTCTTCCTCCCGTTTTGTAAGGACAGTAAATGAAACTTGTAGTCTAGTTAGGAAATGACAGGTAGTTAACTTGTGAGTGGTTTTCAAGAGCTCTCTTGATTAGTAAACTACATCTAAATTGCAGCGAGACCTTGAACTCCTCTTTATTTACCTTTCACCAAGTTGAAAGCAGCATCATCATCTGCCCTAAAAACATGCCCTTTTCTTCAGCTGCAAAATGCTTTCAGACGGTAGAATATGGAGCCTTTTTTTCTGGACACACAAAAATGCATAAGGGAATGGATATGTCATTCTCATGGGAACAACATTCAATTTATTTTTGGCTTAAATAAAGTTCTTTTGAAAATATGACTCTAAGTCCACTTTGGGAGTGCTGAAACTTAAGGAGTTATCACAAAGAATATGATAAAGCTCTGTCTTGTAAGTGGAGCTCCATTTTCATGAAGTATCTGCAAATTCATTAAGAAAAAAAAATTTCATATGAAACTTGGCCACAAAAGAATTGTTTTTGACTGTGACCCTTGTATTGGAGGCTTCAGACATCACCAGACATTTTTCACAGTTTATTTTAATTGTGCCTTGAAATCAAAGAATCTGCCCTCAGGTAAAGGAGGCCAGATTTGATCTGGAACTGAAGGAAAGTTCCATAATTTTCCTAAACTGTATTATAGATTTTAGAATATAAGCCATGAATGTAATCCCATCTTTACAACCTAGTGCTAAGGTCATGTTAGGTCAATGACTAAGAATTAACTCTTTGAATAGCTGATATACCACCACAGTGTAATATCACTGTGACTCCATGTATCTTTCAAGTTAGTGCGTTCAATTAATCAAGCAAGTTATAACTTGCATCAACGTTGCTTGTAACTGGTAGAGTAAGTTCATTGTTACTGGGTTCCCAGGGTCCCAGGAAGCACGGTTCAGCACCTAGCTTCTCTGGCTATCTCTGCTACCTGGGGCATTTAGATACTATTTTATTAACCCAAAGAACAATGTATGCCAATGATAGAAATCTAAATGGTACATATGATTATACAATAAAGGAAAGTCTCCTTCTGATGCCAGACATGAGGTTAACTAGTCTCTCTTCCCCAGAGGCAACTATTGTTGAATTTTATGCATATCCTTTCTAGAAACGTTCTATGCTTGTGTAAACTTTATACATATACCCAAATATATACCATATAATGTAGGATTATATAAGTACAAACATACTGGATGTACCATTTTGTACCTTGTTTTTTAATTTAAAAATGGATCCGATAAATTGTTCCATAGTCACACATATATTAGTCAAAATACATAAGTTGGAAAAGTTCCTAGAAATTCCTAGAATTAGAAAAGCTGGATTAAAGAGTATGTATGCTTACAGCTTTTTAAAACTTTTGTTTCATTTGGAATTGATTTTGATGAGAGTGAGATAGGGGTCTACGCTGATGCATTTCCAGATTGCAGCTAGTTTTCTCCAACACTCCTATTGACCAGGAGATTTCTCAACACTGCTTCAGAAAAATAGCTTTTATCATATAATAAAGTCCCATGTGTACATATTATTGGAATGTATTCTGTTCAATCAACTTGTTTACTCAGCTTTTAAAATTACCATAGCTTTATCATATATCTTAATATATGATTAAGCTAGTCATTTATGTTTTCATGTTTATTTTCTGACCTAATTCTTAAAATTTAATTTTTTTAGTTAAAAAACAGCCTGGAACAGTTTTCTTTTTTCTGGTATCACAATTTATATAATGATTTATGGAGATGTAAAGTCATTACAACCTACTGTCTCATAGAATAACAGGATATGCTATTATTTTAATTTGCCTGGATATATTATTTGTGTATCTTTAAGTGTTCCCTTTTATATCCTAAACTATTTCCCATTGCTTGATTTATTAGCTTTAAACAATCCAGTAATAATATGCCTTACAAAATTAAAAAAATTCAACATGCTTACATTCTTATACCAAACTGTTTCTTTCATTCTCTCAATATTTCTTAGATTGTGAAAATGTAATCATGATTTTAATGTTTCATATTTTTATTATGTCACAGATTTTTAAAATTTGAAACAGGGTGTCACTCTGTAGTGCAGGCTGGAGTGCAGTGGCACGATCATAACTCACTGCAGCCTCAACCTCCCAGGCCCAAGTGATCCTCCCACCTCAGCCCCTCTGTAGCTGGGACTACAGGTGCCTGCTACCATGCCTGGCTAAGTTTTGTATTTTTTTGTAGAGACGGGGTTTTGCCATGTTGTCCAGGCTGGTCTTGAACTCATGGACTCAAGTGATCTGCCCTCCTTGGCCTCCCAAAGCGCTGGGATTACAGGTGTGAGCCACCGTGCATGGCAGCTTTTATATGTGAGTGTAATCAATTTATTCCACCAAGTCTTTAACTATTATTTCTTCAATTACTTTTTGGTCTCCTTGTGTTTAATAATTTATGTTATTTGCCTTTATTTATAAAACTAGCTTGGCTGGGAATAAATATCTACCCTTTTACCTCTGGGGCTCAGTAGACCTGCTTTACTGTCTTCTGGCAACAAAGGTTTTGCGTGGCAAATGGAGTAGTTCCTTGCACATCCCACCCCATAGGTGAGTTGATTGATTGATTGGTTGATTTTTGCCTGGGTGCTTATAGTATCTTTTAAGTTCATCTTTGAAATTTTGGAGTTGATTGTTATATATCAATTTCAGAGGGCCACAGTATGCCTCTTCAATCTTTTATAGAAGGTTTTTTCCTATTGTCCTTTTTTGCAAACTTTTGTCTTATTTCTTTTGTTTCCTTTTTTAGCGATACCAATTATTCCTATTTTGGAGCCCTTCTGTCTTTCATTTTCTTTCATTTTCTCTCTGCTATTTGTGCAGTGTTTTCTCTTTTTCATGTCATTTTGCTCAGTTTCCTCAATGTGATTCTTCATATTTATGACTTTATTTTCACTAGTGTCTATGTCCTCTTTTGGTATGCCAAATGTTTCCTTCATTTAAATCATGGTTTTATTTTTTCTATTTATTTTATTTTATTAATTTTATGGAAAAGCCATTTTCACCTTGACCTTCATTTGCTTTTTAAAAATATGCTTTATAATGTAGTTTTCTGGCATAACTTTTGGCTATCTTTTTGTTTTTTACTTGAAGTATTTCTTTATATATATATTTCTTTTATATATGTGTATTTATACAGACAATATAATACATTCCATTAAATGTATTATGTATGTATACATTCCATGCTTTATACATTTCATGCTGGTTCATTTCTAGTTACTATTCATTTTAGAGTTAAGGCTTTTGGGGAAAAAAAAAAAAGTGAGGTAGGAGAAGACGGCCCATTTAGCAAAATAAAAGAAAATACAGTCCTTCGATGTAAGAGCATTGAGAAGAGATGAAAAAGCCATAAGAAAAAAAAATGATACAACAGCAAAAAGAGATAAATAGTGAAATGGTAGAGCTCAAAAGAAATGAGAGAGAAAAATAAAAACCCAACAGAAATCAAGACAACATTAGATGCTGCAAAGAATAGAGTAGATGGCACAGAAACACAGTCAATGATGAAGAGACTAGGCTTGAAAAGCTATTTTTTAGTGGGCTGGCTATTTCTCTTAAAGATAAAATATAACAGAAAGGCTGCAAGAGTGAGCTGTGTTAATTAATTGTCTTTGTAGGCTTTACAAAATAAAGAAAAAAAACCCTTTGTGGGTTAGATTCTGCTATTATCTAGTAGAATATCTTTCTTGGTCACACTGAAAGTTCCCATGTCACAAGATTTCTTATGAATTGATGTAGTGTGTTCCTTTTATCTTACCAAGAACAGGTCACTATTCTCCACCTCATTTCTTTCCTCTCACCCCAGCAGGTGGGTTTTTCTTTCAGTTTATCAGATTTTTTCCCTTACTTATCTCGATTTCCTTTGCCACAGTGTGTTGTCAAACAGTTATAAGGAGTCTCAAGTGCTTTGCCATGTATCCAGACCTTGCCTTTGCAAGTAAGGAGTTGTTGATTTCACTCCTCATCTGCTGATCTCCCCATAATACTGAAGATCTGCATTATCCCACTATCAGCTTCCTCTCTCAATGAGCTCTAACACTCACTGCCTTTGGTCGACTTCTTGAAGTTTGGTTCATCAATGTGGCTGCATACACATTTTATAAGTCTGTTTTCACACTGCTTTAAAGAACTACCCTGAGACTAGGCAATTTACAAGGAAAAGAGGTTCAATTTTCTCACAGTTCCACATGACTGGGGAGGCCTCAGGAAATTTATAATCATGATGAAAGGCGAAGGTGAGGAGGCAAGTCCTTCTGAACATAACCTCAGATCAGACATGGCAACCTACTGTATTTATGCATATTAGTCAGCAGAGGAAAAGAAATTAACCAGGACTCCCTCAGCAGTAGCAATTGAACAGGGAAGAGCCCAGTGTTGAATCCCTGCCCCGCAGTGGGGTGTGGGAAATGGGGCATATTGAAGACCGACTCCCTGGTGATGCTCATGGTGGGCCCAAGTCCTTCTGATTGAGGCCCAGCCCATGGACGGTGTGATGCTGGTAGTGGTCCCCAGTGTGCCAGGCCCAGTTCTTCCCAGAGTTGGGTTGCTTGGGAATGCAGACCAAAGTGAGTGGTAAACTCCATCTATGGCTAAATACTGGCATGAGACCAATAGTCAACAAGTACCATAAGGGAAAGTTGAAAAGAACTTTGAAGAGAGACTTCAACAAGGTATGACCCGCTCTGGGGATGGTACCAAGTAGGGAGTTTGACTGGGGCAGTCAAGTCATGTCTTACATAGTGGCAGAAGGAGTAGGGGACTGCTAAAAACTTTAAAGCCATCAGATCTTATGAGAACTCATTACCCTGAGAAGAGCATGGGTGAACCACCCCGTGATCCAGTCACTTCCCACCAGGTCCTTCCCCTACTTGTGATGATTACCATTTGAGATGGGGTTTGGGTGGGGACGCAGAGCCAAAACATATCATTTCACCCCTGGCCCCTCCCAAATCTCATGTCCTTCTCACATTTTAAAACACAATCATGCCGTCCTAACAGTCCTACAAAGTCTAAACTAATTTCAGCATTAACTCAAAGGTCCGATTCCAAAGTCTCATTTGGGACGAGGCAAATCCTTTCTATGAGCCTGTAAAATCAAAAACAAGTTAGTGACTTCCTAGATACATGGAAGTACAGGCATCGGATAAATACACCCATTCCAAATGGGAGAAATTAGCCAAAACAAAGAGGTTACAGGCCCTATGCAAGTCCAAAGCCCGGTGGGGGAGTCATTAAATCTTAAAGCTTCAAAATGATCTCCTATGACTCCATGTCTCACATCCAGGGCACAGTGATGCAAGGGGCAGGCTCCCAAGTCCTCGGGCAGCTCCACCTCCTACCATTCTGGAGTCTAGAGAAAGGTGGCCCTCTTCTCACAGCTCCATTACCCAGTGGGGACTTCGTGTGGGGGCTCCAATCCCACATTTCTCCTCTGCATTGCCCTAGTAGAGGTTCTCCATGCAGGTTCAACCCCTGCAGCAGACTTTTGCCTGGACAGCCATGCGTTTTCTTACATCCTCTGAAATCTAGTCAGAGGCTCTCAAAGCTCAACTCTTGTCCTCTGTGCACCTGCAGGCCAAATACCAGGTGGAAGCCACCAAGGCTTGAGGCTTATACCCTCTGAAGCAAAGGTCCAAGTTGTATCTTAGCCCCTTTTAGCCATGGCTAGAGCTGGAACAGCTGGGACACAGGGCACCATGTCCCAAGGCTGCACAGAGCAGCAGAGCCAAGGGCCCAGCCCACAAAACCACTTTTCCTTTGTAGGCCTTCAGACCTGTGATGAGAGGCTGCCATGAAGATCTCTGAAATGCTCTGGAGATATTTTCCCCCACTCTCTGGGCTATTAACATTCAGCTCCTCATTACTTATGGAAATTTCTGCAGCTGGCTTGAATTTCTCCCCAGAAAATGGGTTTTTCTTTTTTACCACATGGTCAGGCTGCAAATTTTAAAACTTATATGTTCTGTTTCTCTTTTAAACATGAGTTCCAATTTCTGATTATCTCTTTGTGAATGCATTTGACTACACACTTTCACAAATAACCAGGTCACATCTTAAATGCTTTGTTGCTTAGAAATTTATTCTGACAGATACCCTAAATAATCTCTCTCAAGTTTAAAGTTCCATAGATCTCTAAGGCAGGGGCAAAATGCCACCAGTTTCTTTGCTAAAACATAGCAAATGTGAGCTCTTTAGTTCCCAATAAGTTTCGCATTTCCTTCTGAGACCACCTCAGCCTGGATTTCATTGTCCATATCACTGTCAGAATTGTAGTCAAAACTGTTCACCATGTCTCTAGGAAGTTCCAAACTTTTCCACATCTTCCTATCTTCTTTTGAGCCCTCCAAACTGTTTCAACCTCTGCCCATTACCCAGCTCCAAAGTTGCTTCCACATTTTCAGGTATCTTATAGCAGTGTCCCACTTCTCTCTGTACCAATTATCTGTATTAGTCTGTTCTCACACTGCTATAATGAATCACCTGAGACTGAGTAGTTCATAACTAAAAGAGGCTTAATTAACTCACAGTTCTGCATGACTGGGGAGGCCTCAGCAAACTTACAATCATGGAGGAATGTGAAGAGGAAGCAAGGCATGTCTTACATGGCAGCAGGAGAGAGAGAGAGAGAGAGAGAAAGAGAGTAAGAAGGCAACTGCCAACAACTTTAAAACCATCAGATCTCATGAGAACTCACTCACTCTCACAAGAACAGCATGGGAGAAATCGCCCCCATGATCATCACCTCCCACTGGGTCCCTCCTTCAACATGTGGTGATTACAATTTGAGATGAGATTTTGGATAGGGACACAGAGCAAAACCATATCACACATATACTTTTATATTTCATATTTCCATTTATATTTTGTACTTATGATTTTTCTTCACATTGTAGTTTTGTGTTTATTTCAAAGAGGGGAGCCTGAGCTCTGCCACATTAGTTAGAAATCTTTATAGTGATCACATGCAAAAGCCATTCCTTTGGAGAAAGCATTGCTCTCTCACTGTCAGTCTCTTTCTCGAATGGAGATATTCCATTAAGGACACTTTAATGCAATAAGATGATGCATTAAAGACAATGTATTAAAGATGATGACACTTTAAGTCAGAAACACTAAAGTCTGAATTTATTTTTATCACATTTCTAAGGCCATGGAAAAGTGCCAGTGAAGCATGAGTGACAGCTGTCTATAGGGTGAAGAAGCTGAGGAGGGAAGAAGTAATGCCTTGTTCCAGGCACTGCCCTGACAGTAATAGCCACTGGTGTCCTTCTCCTGATGACTCTGTACTTCCTTGGTTCCCAAGACAACCCTGACAAAGGTAAAATTAAGATGTTGACAAGCCCAGATCTATTTGTGGATAAGACCTGGAATTAGCAGTGCTACCCACAGGTTAAGGAAAAGTCCAAGGTATTCTGGTGGACTTCAAGTCACAGAAACACCCTCCTACTACCCCAGCTTATATTATTTGACTGGACCATACCCATCAAATTCTGGGTCTTTCATAAAACATCTGCTGAATGAATAAATGCTTTGTCTTCTAGAGACAGAGTCAGGCTTTTAACTTGCCTAATAATTTGGGTTCCCATTACTGTGCCTTTGTCTTCACATGGCTTTCTCCTCTAGTCTCTCTCTTTTTTTTTCTGTCTGTAGAAAGGGCACTGTTGTTGGATTTAAGGTTCATCTGGTTAATTGGGATGATCTCATCTTAAGATCCTTAACTTAATTATATCCACAAAGACCCTCTTTTCAAATAAGATCACATTCACAGGTTCTGGGTGGACATATATTTTGGGGGGCTATTCAACCCATTCCAATTGCAAAACACATATTGGATGACATTGTCATGTATAACACACATATATGTCCATCTGTAAAAAGGTGGTATATAGGAAAGTTATAAGCTGAGATTTATGGGAATTCTCAACTTCACCTCTTTCTTGCCCACTGATCTCTAGTAATAGTGAATTGTGCAGTGGTGGTTGAAGACCAAGGAGCAATTGTAAGACCACTTAAATGCCTGTTTTTGAATATAGCCAGGATTTTACCTGTTGCTGTATCTTACCTGAAGACTGGACTTCCCTGACATTGATACTTGTCCCACCAACAACTAAGTTTGCTCTATTCTTTTTTCATTGTGCTTTGGTTTACCCTGTTTTGGGCCCAAACTTTGACACACTGCTTGGCCCTATAGAACTTTTATTCCCACTTTCAGCCACATACTGGGGGTCCTGGCCTGGTTTCAGCACTCACTGGATTTTCAATGAAGAAAATATTTGCAAATTTTGCAACTGTACCTAGGCTCATTTTGCTGAAATTCCGTAAGCAAGGAGTAATGATGATAGAGCAGTGAGTGCTCAAAAATTTGATGAACGGAGAACAAAAGAGGCTAGGCAAGCTGCCTAGGTTTGCAGAGTAAACGACAGGCAGAACTAAGTTTTAAACCCAGGTCTTTCTAATCTCAGAGCTCAAGCACTTAGTCACTGTGCTGTAAGGCTCCACTGGAAATCAGCCGCTTACAACAGAACTGGGTTTATGTTGCTCTTGTGTGCAAGTTGAATAGGAATCCAACAATAGGCAATCTCTGTGAGCTTATCTGACTCCTCAAAATAGTATAGAGAATGAAATAAATTACTTTATCCAAGGGATTAATTACGTGATTAAAGAAGTTTGCAGAACAATTTCATTAATGTAACTCTTGCTTTCTGGTTGGAAAAAAAGGCTGCATTTAACTTAAATTTTTAATGGCTGTTACATAATTTCTATAGGTGACTGAGTATTAGAAATAACCGTGTTCAGTTAAGAAGGCAAGGGAGAAAGGGCAGGGGAGAACCATGGTGAAAAAACAGGAAAAGAAAGAACAGTGGAAGGCTCTACCATAAACAGTAAGGAAAGCATTTAAATTATACTCCACAGCCTAAAGACACAAAACATTTCATTTCCCTTTGCATAAAACTGGTTTGACCTTCACAGTTCTGAAATAACAGGAAATATTTCTCCAGTAACTGTACTGTATTTTAGGCTTGTAGTTAAGCAGACTGTTCAGCATGAATAAATATAGTTTGAAATTGTTAGGGCAGATTTCTATGAAGAGTGCATGTTAAGCAGTAATATAAATGTAAGAGCTTACAGCAAAATTGAATTCATGCTATAAAGGTCAAACTGCCTAAGAGAGACTTTTAGGTAAACTATTGGGTTGAAAAGCTGATTCCCATTTTGTTTTAATAGTTGGTAACGTATGGTGGCTGAGGTGATGTGTTTCAGTTGAGTAGATCATGGAGCATTATCCTGTGCTTGGTTGAGCAGAAATGTGTCTGATTTCAGCAGGACTACGAAAAATGGCTGAATCCTCTCTTCCTGAATCTGAAATTAATGACTAAAAATGTTATCAACAGGTAGGTTGTCAAAAAAATAGTGTAGGTACTTTATCTAGAAATGGTATATTTTTCCTTAGATAAACATTGAGAATTTTATGGGATAGTTTAGGAGGAGAAATTTATGTAGCTTTCTATTTAACTACAGTGTTAGCTAAAAACAACTTGAGATGAGAATTAGAGATGATTATTTCCTTGTTTTTAATCTCCTCCTTGCTTCTCTGAATTTGAAGTGTATCATCAAGGCTTATTCCTAATTGAGAAGGCTGGGCTGGGGTCACAGAACTTGCAGGAGGGTCAGAAGATTCCTAATATCCTATCTGGATGGGTGTGTGAGCTATCAAAGGGCTCTCATCCTTTGGGCATACTTACATAATTCCTACATTTTGTGTTAATTTTGTATTTAATTCATATATTTATCAAACATATATTGAACCCCAACTGTATACTAGCCACTTTTCTAGAGATGAGATAAATGAAGCATAGTTTCTGGCTTCAAGGCTGTGTAGAGGGGGCGGGTGTGGTGAACAAGTGGATACAGTGTTATGACTCAGAGAGCTACGGGAATAGTGAGATTGTGAGGGAGCCAAGTCATACAACCAACCTAATAACAGGGGGGAGAGGGATTAGGGAAAAGCTTCTTGGAGGAGATGTGTTTTGAGGAAGGAAGCTACTTAATATCTGGACCTATTTCCTTTTCTGCAAAATATTGGGAAATTGCCACCTATCCCTTCAGGGTTGTAGTGAGAATTATACCAGGTAGCATGTATGAGAAAGCCTGGAACATGTAGGCTTTCCATGTTTTCATTATGTTCACGGTGGATGGCTTTATCTTCTCTCTTTCTACCCTGAAATGCATGAATTCCAAAATTTGAATGGGAAAACTAAATTAATATTAGACCAGTTTGACTCTTAGGCCAGCTACATAAAGAAGCACAATCTAAATTATCCACTACTCTGAATATGGAAAGCAGGAGATATGTATTAGTTTCTTGTTACTGCTATTACAAGTTATCACAAAACTAGTGGCTTAAAATAACACATTTATTATCTCACATTTCTGGAGGTCGGAAGTCTGGAGTCAGTGTTACTGGGCTAAAATCAGGGTACGGTAAGACTGGTTTGTTTTGGAGGCTTTGGAGAGAATCTGTTTCTTACTTTTTCTAGCTTCCAGAGGCTGCCCATATTCCTTGGCTTATCACAGAATCACTCCAGTCTCTGCTTCCACAGTCGCCATATTAACTTCTCCTCCCTCTGATATCCTAACTTTCTTTTATAAGGATACTTGTGAATACATGAGCCCACGTGGATAATCTAGGTCAATCCCATCTCAAGATCCTTAACTTAATCATTTCTTCAAGGTTCCTTTTGTCAAATCAATTAATATTTATAGGTTCTGGGGATCAGAACATGAACATCTTTGGGGCCATTATTTAGCCAACCACAAGATGTAAAGATCAGAGGAGAGTATCTTTGCTTGCAGTGCTACAGCGTTTTGTCCCTGACAATGTTTCACTGCCCCTAATATGTTTGGGCCATTGGAATGACTCACAAAGAGAGACGCCTATCAGAGCCCTTGGGCTACTGACATTTAAGCTTAGAAAGCAAATAGTGAGTCTTACTGGTTGGCCTTGAATTTAGAATTCTGTCCCATCTTCACATCAATTTCATCTGTCAATTGCCATTAGATAATATTTCATTTAAATCTGTGTAACAGCCATATTATGGGCAAAGTGTGAAGAGAATGACAGTAGACTAAAAACTCTGGGTAATAGTTGAATTTAATGCAGTGATGTCGTTTGAGCACAATACATTTTTTGCTGAGGGAGAGCTTGCGTTGACTATGATTGAGGCAGAGATGTATTTGTTTCATAACACTTGAGTGCAAGACATGTCATATTGCTTTATTTTTCTAAGTCAAATTAAATCTAAGCCTCTGTTCACATAGGTTAGCATGACAACCAATATCAGTCATGACTGGGAAGGCCCTCCCTCACCCTAGAGCTGAACAAATCCTTGAGAATTTCATCAGGCCAGAAATCTGGAGTAGGGGCTCTGGTTTTCTGTGAGCATAGTTGATCAGACCCTGCTCATTGTTTCAGTCCAGTTGGAACATTTAACAGTAGATTGGTCAGTTGTTCAGAGCATCAGTTTTCCCTGTAAACAACTAAGCCAGTGGAAATTCTTCTGTAACAGCCAAGGCCATACCTCCTAGGATTCATTTTTATCTCAGTCAACCTCATCAGGACACTGTACTAGAGGAAGATTCTGGTCTTCTATACAAGAACCAGAACCATCCCCTCCCCCCACAATTCCGAGATTTCCAGTTGTTTCCTAGCCCACCTGCAACCTCACCCCTTAGAACCGAACCCCATTTTCTCTTCAAGACCTTGCATTCTCTCACTTAAACTACATGTAATAGTATATGTGAGAAAGCCTGGTTCACGTAGGCACTCCAAGTTTTCATTGTGATCATTGCTGCTTTCCTCAGGATGTAAAAACAAAAGCTTCTCAGCTGTCTTCTTAACTGTTCTTAAATGGGATAGTGGCAGTCCTAAAATGTATGAATGCAAATTTTTTTATTTTTGTGTGATGAGCTACATGAAATTAAGGCACAAATAACTTTTTCAAGAAGGTGATTGTGTTAAAATAGTTAATGGCTTGGCCGGGTGCAGTGGCTTATGCCTGTAATCCTAGTACTTTGAGAGGCCGAGGTGGGTGGATCACCTGAGGCCAGCAGTTCAAAACCAGCCTGATCAATATGGCAAAACCCAATCTCTACTAAAAATACAACAATTAACTGGGCATGGTGGTGGGCACCTATAATCCCAGCTACTCGGGAGGCTGAGGCAGGAGAATCTCTTGAAACTGGCAGTGAGGGGCGGGGAGCAGACGTTGCAATGAGCTGAGATAGCACCACTGCACTCCAGCCTGGGTGGAGTGAAACTCTGTCTCAAAACAAACAAACAAACAAACAAACAAACAAATAAATAAATAGTTAAGGCTTGAAAGTGAATTTTTGACCCCGTGAACATCTAGCCTAGAGGAAAATAATGTGTTAGCTCAGTTTTCAGCTTTTTGTTCTCTCACGTATCTGCTTTTTTCCTTTCTTAGCCCCTTCCCTCTTTCAATATACTATTCATGTCAGCTGTCTTTCAAGACACAAGGGAAATAATGTTCCTATCTCATTTCATATGCAATACCCAAGATATGCATTTTAAACGTTTATTTAGATAGGATTGATCAACTCATGAAAGCACATCAACTCATGTCAATATTGTATAATCATTTTAGCAGAAGAACATAACAGAGCAGCTTCTTGGTGATTTATCTTTTTCTTTTTGACTCAAACTCTCACCCAAAACCTGTTGGTCCATTTTAGTGGAAAGGTTAAAATGAATTCACTTTCAAATGTTACAGCTTAATTAGTAATAATGTTAGGACCTCATGATTAGGTACATGTAACTTTATTTATTAACCAAAATTTCATGTATTAAAATCACCTGGACTCATTTACTCCTCTGGTTGGGCACGTATGATACATATTGGTAACTTCTGCTGAGACTTTCTTTCTTACTACTATGTCCAACCTTGTGGTATCCATGGTCTCTATTGAACTTGACACTTCCCGGTGAAAATTTTGCCTGCCACATCCTGGTAGCTTTTGGTTTTCACTCTTAGTTGTTTTCTAGATTGTCATTTCCAGTCATCATGTCCTCAGTAAGAAGACCTATCACACCCAAGTTTGTGGGGAATGAGACAGCTTTCTCCGTTGTCCTATGATTCTCTGGTGTTAGGAACAGCTCACATTTTCCATGAGCCTTAGAGTTTTCCTAAGCTGCATGGAATATTATGGAGGTATCTTTTCCTGGAGGATTATAACATAGCTTTTTTTGTGGCTGTCAGACCACTTTAGTGCATTTTGAAGAAGCATTGAACTATATTGTGAAAATTATGCAAATAATATCAAACTCAGTGGGTTACCATCACCTTTCAGATAGTCCTTTTTCTTCTCCTCTCTCTAGCGTGAACAAGTAAATTGTGCCAGTGAATAAAAGGAATTTCAAAATTACGTAAAAGGGAAAGTATTGCTTTTGTAAAAGCAGCTCTGAAATACAGCTATTAAAAAAAGAAATCTTTAATTCAGGATAACTCGTGTTTAAATTCTCAGTTTAAAATGACTTACAAATGTAGTGAAAATGTTTTAAAAATTGTTGATGCTGATGAATAAACATAGAAAGAGGCAGTGAGGTGTGTTGAAATTGGGCTATTATTTATTATGATTACTTGTTAAATTTTGGTTTCCTATTTTAGATTGTATACCTCCTTTAGCCAGGAATGGGTTTCATTGTCCTTGCCATGGATAAGGGAAGAGTAGGGTCTTTCAACTACTACTCAGTGGATCTCTGACTCCTCTTTGACCAGCAGTTTCTGGTCTGTCTGTTTGTTTCCTGGTGTATCTTTGTCATTCTTTTTCTTCAAGACTTTCAGAAAATTTTATATAGAAAATTTTTCCTTCTTTATCTAATATGAGGGGATTATATACACACATGGGTTATGTTCTTTTCCTTTACATTTAGAATTTTGACAACTACTTTGGACTTAAAACCTGTAATTTTATCAGTAATCTTTTAGTTTTAATCATTTTGCTTGCTATATGCTCTAAGATGTTTATTTTAAAATGTGTTTACATATGTAAGTCATGATTTGAGGTGGTATTACTTTAAGATTCAATGTCTGTTTGACTCCCCCTCTTAGAGGTGTTGAGGTGAGTATGCTTCCTCTTTATCTTAATTCCCCTCCCACTTCTTTCCTTATATTACTTGAAGTGGATTCTATTATCATTTCTAAATTGACCTATTACATTTATGTTTTGTTCTATAGTACTATTAATTCTCACAGTTGGGTAGTGTCTTTACAATGATTTCTCCATTCACCTCCAAGTTTATACTATAGTAGTTGTCTTAAAGAATATACAATGCTAATTTAATGTATTCATTTGATTCTTTTTCTACTTTAGGGCAATTTTATTTTATTATATCTTTGAATATTTATTCTGCTATATTTCTTATTTAGGAATATCAATTATACACATGTTGGATCTCCTTTGGTTCCATAATGGTAATTTTTCCTCTGATACTTTAATAATCTGTGTTCTTTTATATTGTTCTGTTTTCGTAAATGATTTTTTTCCTTTTGATGCCTCTAATGTAACCTTCATTTATGGAATAGTTTTATTTTTTCTTTCTATTTTTTCACTCTGACACATAATTTTTCATTACCTTTATTTTCTCATCTTTTCTCTTGAGTCCTGTTGTGTCTTGTCTGAACTCTTGTTTCAGAGGGGTTATAATTTTTTAAATTCCTGATATTTTAAGAGTACTATGTTTTCTGTGCCCGATTTCTGTGTTAATTTTTTGCCTGATTTGTGTTTCAGTCTTGGGTATTTTTTGTCTTCTGTTTGCCATGTTCTTTTCTTTAGGTTTTGGTACTGTCTTTGTACATGCCCCAAGCTGATTTTTTTCTGACTATTATTCATCTTTAATGCACACCTGAATCAGCTATTTGATGATGGATAGCATAGAGGAAGACTACGTAGAGTACAGCAGGTAGTTTGAATTTTAGGCCATGGCTTTGAATACATTCTCACTAACATTCTCCCCTATGAATGCAAATCAGCTATGAGATAGCAAGAAATCTCTGACACATAGGGAAGCCACAATTGTATTTATTTACTTTATCATCTATCTAGCCTCTTCTTCCCTTTTTTCCTTCCTTCATTCCTTTCTTTCTCTTTTCTTTCCTTCTTTCTTTCTCTGTTTTCCTTTCTTCTTTTCTTTCTTTTTTGGTAGTGATTTTTTTCTTGCTTCTCTGCAGGGCTACTTACCACTGATAATGTCTCTACGACCCTGTTTCACCCACTGTCTTGAAAAGGGGCATGTCTGTAGGCTTTCTTATTCAGCCTGATAACATTGCACTCTGGTATAAAATAAGGTTTACCGAGGGTTCCACAACATCTGTATGAAAGTCAGTTGGCCATTCAAGTAAAGGATGATTCTTTTTGTCATGCTGTCTTTCACCTAGTGTGAAAAATGCCTCACTCAAGGCCTGCAGAGTGTGATGTCTTTCATGGAGCACTCCTCTATCTTTGTATTATTTTCTTGACAGCGGCTGTGGTTTAGCACTGTGGTTGTTTTTTCATATGTTGTGGTTTAGGTCTATGTTTTTTTCTTAGCATATTAATGATATATTGTTATTAACAAACCAAACTTAGACTTAAATAAACCACAATTTATTACTTCTCCTAATTCTGCTGGTTGACTGGGCAGTTCTGCTGGTTTCACCCGGTTCACTTATGTGTCTGTGGTCAGCTGGTGGCTCAACTGGAATGGCTCAAAAAGATGAAATGTCTGGCCTCTTTCTCTCCACATGGTTTTTCGTCCTGGGTGTCTTCACAGCATGGAGATCACTGTGTACCAGGAGGGTGAGAAGCTGCACACCTCTAATGGCTGAGGCTAGAACAACACATAGCATCGGTTATTCTGCATTCTATTGGTCAAAGTAAGTCAGGAGACCAATCCAGTTTCAAGGGGTGGCAAAGTCACATTCTGAATGGGTGTGCATCCACTGGTAGGAGGATTATTGTGCCTTTCTTTGGGCAAAAAATCTACCATCGAGTTCACTTATTGATTTTTTTTTTTACCTTATTTTTATTTGGTGTCGTAGTAAAGAATAGAGCAAAGACAATTTTATACTGCTGCTTTTAACAGGAAATCAAACTATTATTGATTTTAATGATGACAAATAATTTTAAAACTCAATGTTATGCCTTTTTTAAAATGACATAGCACATTTTATTTTATTTTTTTACTTTTTAAAGGATTATAAAATAAAACTTAAGAAATGCCTCTACATGTAGGTAATAGCTTCCAGTAATAGTGCAAGGATGCTGAGACCTGATATGGGAAAGTATTTCGCAGTTCATGCAGTCTGGGGTGAGAAATTTTGGAATGGAGGCAAGGAAGGCTGGCTTCTGCTTTTGATTCTAATTCTCCAAGTCTAGCTTTGAGATCTTAAGAAAATCAGTTTAGTCTCTAACTACAATGAGGAAGTGTCTAAACTATAAGGTCATACAAGTTACCTGTGGGATTTATTAAAAATTCAAATTCCTGGTCCCTTTTCTCCTTGACATTTTGACTCAACAGGTCAAAAATAAGGTATAAGAATCTGCATTTTTAAAATAAGCACTTCAAAAGAGAAGATTCAAATAAATACAATCAGAAATGACAAGGAGCATATTACCACTGACCCAATAGACATACAATGACCACCAGAGAACGTTATGAACACCTCTATGCACACAAACTAGAAATGTAGAAGAAATGGATAAATTCCTGGACACATATGCCCTCCCAAGGCTGAACCAGGAAGAAACTGAATCCTTGAACAGACCAATAATGAGCTCTGAAACTGAGGCAATAATACATAGCCTACCAATCAAAAACAAACACAAACAAACAAACAAAAAGCCCAGGACCAGATAGACTTACAGCTGAGTTCTACCAGATGTACAAAGAAGAGCTGGTATCATTCCTGCTGAAAGTACTCTAAAAAACTGGGGAGGAAGAACTCCTCCCTAACTCATTCTTTGAGGCCAGCATCATCCTGATTCCAAAACCTGGCAGACACACAACAAAAAAAAGAAAAATTTAGGTTAATATCTTTGATGAACATTGATGCAAAAATCCTCAACAAAATACTGGCAGACTGAATCCAGTAGCACATCAGAAGCCTTATCCATCACAATAAAGTAGGCTTTGTTCATAAGAGCAAGGTTGGTTCAACATATGCAAATCAATAAACGTGATTCATCACAATAACAGACCTAAAGACAAAACCACATGATTATCTCAATAGATGCGGAAAAGGCTTTCGATAAAATTCAACACCTCTTTATATTAAAAACTTTCAGTAAGCTAGGTATTGGAGGAACATACCACAAAATAATAAGAGCCATCTATGATAAAACCACAGCCAATATCATACTGAGTGAACAAAAGCTGGATACATTCTTAAAAACCAGCACAAGACAAGGATGTCCTCTCTCACCACTTTTATTCAACATAGTATTGGAAGTCCTGGCCAGGACAATCAGGCAAGAGAAATAAATAAAGGGGATCAAGATAGGAAGAGGGAGTCAAGCTATTCTGGTTTTTAGATAACATGATCCTAAACCCCATAATCTCAGCCCAAAAGTGCCTTAAGCTAACAAACAGCTTCAGCAAAGTCTCATGATACAAAATCAATGTGCAAAAATTATTAACATTCCTATACACCAAAAACAGTCAAGCTGAGAGCCAAATCAGAAACACAATCCCATTTACAATTGCCACAAAAAAGAAAAAGTACTAAGAATACAGCTAACCAGGGAGGTGAAATATCTCCACAAGAACTATAAAACACTGCTCAAAGAAATCAGAGATGACACAAACAAATGGAAAAACATACTATGCTCATGGATAGGAAGAACTGATACTGTTAAAATGGCCATACTGCCCAAAGCAATTTATAGATTCAATGCTATTCCTATTAAACTACAATTGACATTCCTCACAGAACTAGAAAAGCCATCTAAAATTCATATGGAACCAAAAAAGAACCCAAATAGTGAAGGCAATCCTAAGCAAAAAGAAGAAAGCTGGAGGCATCACGCTACCCGACTTGAAACTTTACCACAGAACTACAATAACAAAAATAGCATGCTACTGGTACAAAAACAGACACATAGACCAATGGAAAGAAAAGTGAGCCTGGAAATAAGTCTGCACACCTACAACCATTTTATCTTTGACAAAGCTGACAAAATCAAGCAATGGGGAAAGGACTCCCCTACTGGCTTATGCAGAAGATTGAAATTGAACCCATTCCTTACACTATATAGAAAAATCAACCCAAGGTGGGTTAAAGACTTAAATGTAAACCCCGAAACTATAAAAACCTTGGAAAACAACCTAGGCAATACCATTCTGGACACAAGAATGGACACAGATTTCATGACGAAGATGCCAAAAGCCATTGCAACAAAAGTAAAAATTGACAAATGGGATGTAATTAAACTAAAGAGCTTCTGGACAGCAAAAGAAACTATCAACAGAGTGAACAGACTACCTACTGAATGGGAGAAAATTTTTGCAAACTATGCATCTGACAAAGGTCTAATATTCAGCATCTATGAGGAACTTAAATTTACAGGAAATAAAAGCACTATTAAAAAGTGGGCAAAGATTATGAACAGACACTTTCAAAAGAAGACATACATGCGGCCAAAAAGCAATGAAAAATGCTTTATATCTCTGATCATTAGAGAAATGCAAATCAAAACCACAATGAGATACCATCTCACACCAGTCAGAGTGACTATTATTAAAAAGTCAAAAAATAACAGATGCTGGTGATGTTGCAGTGAAAAAAGAGTGCTTGTAAACTTCTGGTGGGAGTGTAAATTAGTTCGATCATTGTGGAAGATAGTGTGGTGATTCCTCAAAGAGCTAAAAACAGAACTACCATTTGACCCAGCAATTTCATTACTGGATATACACCCAAAAGAATATAAATTGTGCTGTCATAAAGACACATGCATATTTATGTTCATTGCAGCATGGTTCACAATAGCAAAGACATGGAAGCAACCTAAATGCCCATCAGTGACAGACTGGTTAAAGAAAACGTGGTACATATACACCATGCAGCCATAAAAAAGAATGAGATCATGTCTTTTGCTGGAACATAGATAGAGCTGGAGGCCATTTTCCTTAGCAAACTAACACAGGAACAGAAAGCCAAATACTGCATGTTCTCATTTATAAATGGGAGCTAAATGATGAGAACCTGTGGACACAGAGAGGGGAATAATGCACACTGGGGCCTATTAGAGTGTGGAGGGTGGAAGGAGGCGGAGTACCAGGAAAAATAACTAATGGGTACTAGGCTTAATATTTAGGTGATGACAGTGAAACTCCGTCTCTACTAAAAATACAAAAAATTAGCCGGGCGCGGTGGCGGGCGCCTGTAGTCCCAGCTACTCAGGAGGCTGAGGCAGGAGAATGGCCTGAACCCGGGAGGCGGAGCTTGCAGTGAGCTGAGATCCGGCCACTGCACTCCAGCCTGGGCGACAGAGCGAGACTGTCTCAAAAAAAAAAAAAAAAAATTTAGGTGATGAAATAATCTGTACAACAAACCCCAATGATGCAAGTTTACCTGTGTAAAAAACTGGCACATGTACCCCAAACTTAAAATAAAAGTTTAAAAAAACAATAAGCACTTACAATTTCAGTGCCAGGAATGGTGACTATACTTTGAGAAATAGTTTATATTATAAATTTTATAGAACTTTGGAAACCTCAAAACCTGTGCCTACTTTCAAAATTTTATTAATTATGAAATTCTTACTTAAAATGTTTGTTCACTGAGCAATGATTATCTATTTGCATCATTTGTAATGTCTTTGCGAATAAACATTCTAACTTGTATGCGATGCTTTGCATCTGTTATTTTGCAAATAAAAGAAAAATTTGATTCTCATGACCATTATTAAATCTTTTGATTTAAGAAAGTACACATTTTTGTGATTCTCAACATCATATCAGACTTTTCTTTCCTGACACATGAAATTGAAATAATATCATTAATATTAGAATTAATCATAGAGACATGGGGGCGGATGTTTAAGGACTTGAAAAGCTGTATCTCACACGGTTTAATATGTGAAAGCATTAGTTTGTCTTTTAGGGAAATTACTTATTATCATTCAGACATATCCCATCCACTTCAAAGTTGGTCCTAAGCAATGAGAAGTGAAAATTATTAAAATGAAATTTGCAGATATTAGGTGCTCAGCCTACTAAATAAAACAATTTATTTTTATATCAGAAAACAAAGTTCAGTGACTTAACATTAAATGATCCAAGGTCAATGTCACCAGCATAAAACTTGCGACAGACCGAATAAGAGATCAGGTCATATGATTTAGTAATAAGCTACTGTGGGAATATTCTCTTGCAGAGTTTTGTTGTTTTGTTTCTTTTTCAGACTTTATGGGCCACATTTTAACTTGAAGGCCATACAAAATGGGCCACACACCGCATATGGCCCCTGATTATGATAAAAACGTATGTCAAACTATGAATAAGATTGATTCCTGATTTTAAACATTGTGTTAGTTGGCTGACCACTTTTTTGGTTAGGGCAACTCTCTATTTGGCCACTTGATGGCAGCATTTACTATGTGCTAACGTTGAACTTCAATTTCCCCCCCCCTTTAGGTTGTTCAGCCTCGTTTAACATTGGTGGTGGAAAAAAGATTGATAGCAATGCAAATGTATTTATAACCACGAGAGATAGTCACCTTCCACCCCAATTAGCCTTTGCATTGATTTACTGAGGAAAACATCTATTACCGAAAAGTCTTACAGATTAGTGTTGCATTATTTTGTTACAGTTGAAATATCTGTAGGAAAAGTGATCTCACAGATCTCATTTTAATCTAACCAAAAATGTACTTTTCCAATAATTAAAAAATAAGATTTATCATTGAGAACGCAGCTCTGGTTCAGAATACTATACCACAGCTTTTCCCCTTAAAGCTATATACTTAGTTATTTGAATATTTTTTTAATAATGAGCTTGTGTCACATTTTAGATCTTTAAAAAGAGATTTATTCATGAGCCGTTGCTTGAATAAAGCCATTGATCTACCAAAAAAAGTTCCTATTTCTCAATTTCTTTGTGAGAATATAATTATGATCTGAACTAGTCTTTAAAAAAATAAAAGAGCATACTGCTTCCTGAAATACCCCCCAAATAACGGAACTGCAGCTGAGACTTTTCCTGCAGGAAAAGAAAAAAAAAAAACTTACCAGTAATGATTCTATAAACATCCTGGCAACAACTTTCTAGGGGAGGGTTCACTAGGAGAACTCCCGTTTGAGATTTACATAGGGCACAAATTGGTAGAGATTTATAAGGCGGTTATGATTTCGTGCTTTTGGCTTGAAAGGAGGGAATCATTTTTTGTTTGTTTTTAAACCACCCCTTCTTCTCCTCTGGCCCCTTATTTCTCCTAAAAAATACTGGCATTTGGAAGAGTTTGGTGGCTTTTTTTTTTCTTTTTGCTTCATGATTGGAGAAGATTCCCATATTATAATATATTGCTATTTGAATTTGTATGTCAGAGCAAGGTTAATGTACTCAACAGTAGAGCTGTAAAGGAGGCTCTTCTGGGGCCTCTGGGGCCACTGGGGCTGCATCAATGGCAAGAATGTAAGATGGGAAGTCTTGGACCATGGGTTGATATAAATAACTTTGTGGGTGTATATAAGTATTCTGGGGAGGCGATTCCAGCTCCGCTATTTTCACAGGCTCAATTCTATTTTCCTGAGCTCTGTGTATGTTTACTTACATACAATTGTCCATTTCCTTCTGTTTATACACAGTTGGGTTTTCTGGCCCTATATAAGGAGATTTATGTTCCACACACATTCTTCCTATAGCTCATCTCATGCTAGTTAAAATTTTTTTATATAAGAAAACTAATACAAGACTACTGTAGAAACCTTAGAAAATATGGATAAGTGAAAATAAATAAAAGCATATAATATCTTACCATGCTATTATTTGTTACAGTCTAGCACTCTCTCTCTATATGTATGCACACACACATGTATACACACACTTATAAATACAAATCTGTATTATAAAAATTAGACCATACATTAGTTTTGCATAGCTTTTCCCAACCCAGCTGAACATAATTTCTATTGCTATACAATTCACCTCTACTCCTCTTCTTTTTAACACAAGCATATATTTCTTATTATGCTTCACCTTTATATTTCTTATTATGAGGAATACTACTTGGCTTGGACCCCTGGAAAAGACACTACCTGACTTGGACCCCCGGTATGATTGTGTCCCTGTGGGAATTCATACAGAGGACCCAACTCCAGATGGCCTGATGACAACAGGGAATACTTTCAAAATTATATAGGAAGTTTAATTCTAGATTTGACAGGTATAATTGCTGATATGTTCAGTTTCAGATGAAATCAATGTGGGAAAGAAAAAGGAAATAATAGCTCTGACAGCTTTCCCAATCTGCAGCATTTGCTGCCTGTAAAGTCTTGTTCAATTCTAGCCAGCAGTTTAGGAAGGAAAAGCTGAAGTGAATGCACTAAAGAGGGGCTGACTGTCCTTTTAGGAGAGGCTTGTTTTCAATCTGCCTGGTGCTCAGAGATATTGAGTGCCCACAGGACAACGCTGTCCCTCCCACTGGTAATGAAAGGTACTGGGAACTTCTTACCTATAAATGCCAACTGTAAGTTGCAACAGCTTCAGCAACAACTGTCTCACCAATTACCCAGTGGGGCGTGTGTGTGTGTGTGTGTGCTCACGCATGTGCACACACACACATCCCTGCATTCATGCACATTGTTTCATTTATGTTGACTCTTCTGGTTAGCATAGTCTAATCAAAGGTCAACTACTGGAACCTGGGTCAGTGTACCTGGCCTCCCACTGTGTGGTGTCCGAATACAGGGACCTAGTTTGATTATAGTGAGATTTACTCCATTATCCTCAGCTGTGGGTCTCATTTAAGGCATAACAAAAAGGTCTCAGAAAAGAGAATGAAGCATAGAAGGGCTGGTGGTTTGGTCTGAGAGTAGGAGTAGAGAAAATGTGAAAGTGATTGAGGTGCTCCTGCTTGTCAAAACATTTTGTGAGTCTCCCTAAATTCTGAAGCAAACTTAGGGTCTAGCAAGTTTGGTCAATGGACGTGGTAAGCCCTGTAGCCTAAAGATTGGTTTGGGTTTAGAACAGCAGAGTGCTGTGCCAGATTTTTTTTTTGTTGTTTCATTTGTTGTTTTGCTGTTTCCAAGTGTTGAACCCATGTGAATTTTTTATCTGTTCAATAAAAAATTACTCAGAGAGTTGAAATTGGCATTGATTTTTAATTTCTACAGAAGTTATTACAAATATATATCAGTGTCAATTAAAACAGTTTCATTGCATACTACATACAGGAAATCAAATTTCTTAGTTGCATTTAGCATGTGGGCAGTAGTACTGATTTCAGAGATTAAAGGTCATTGGTGATTAGGCTCTGAGTTTAAATAAAATTACATTATATTTTTTCCTCTTCCTCCTAGATTGCAAACACAATTGACAGAAAACGCTGGCATGAGTTAGAATTACCTAGTAAAAGTCATGTTGATGCCTATTTTCTGTTTGCCTTCTTTCTTGCACCCCATCCTCTGTAATTGCAAAGATAACTTGAAGGTAAACGTATTTTTTTTTTTTTTTTTTTTTTTTTTTTGAGGCAGATCTCACTCTGTCGCCCAGGCTGGAGTACAGTGACATGATCTCGGCTCACTGCAGCCTCTGCATCCTGGGTTCAAGCAATTCTCCAACCTCTGCCTCCCTAGTAGCTGGGACTATAGGCATCCACCTCTATGCCCGAATAATTTTTTTTTTTTTTTTTTTGGTAGAGACAAGGTTTCACCACATTGGTCAGGCTGGTCTTGAACTCCTGACCTCAAGGGATCCACCCACCTTGGCCTTCCAAAATGCTGGGATTACAGGTGTGAGCCACCATGCCCAGACCATATCATTGTTTTAACAGTGAGAACAATCATACCAATATGAGTAATAAAATACAAATGGGCACTTTGGCTTTGATTTACAAAAATGACATGAATAAAGATAGTTTTCATTTATTATCATATGATAACTTAAATAAAATAGCATTTGCAAATGTATGTTTTCCTCATTGATGTTGCTTTGTAGGATTCTTCCTCTAAGTTCTGTTTCCCATCTTGCATTTTCAATTCTCCATCCTCCTGTCATCATTACCATCACTACTAAGTTTGTAGTTTCTGGGAATTTTGCTTCTTTTCCAGTGTGTTAAAGTAAGAAAAAAAATCAGTTTATTCTCAAGCTGTAATCAGTGGTCTGAAAGAGTTCTGGTTCTCACTGCATCATCTTGTACATGTCAGTTCTCCAGGCCAAGCCTTTCTCAGTTGCAAAATGATGGCAATGAACTATTTTATTTCTGTGGTCACTTTTAACACCAAACCACACTAAATCATGTGATTCTAAGTTTAGTTTCATTGCCCCTATAAAAAATTTTGAAAGACTTCACTTGGTTTCGCTTTTATTTATTTATTGTATTATTTATTTATTATTTATTTTTGAGGCGGAGTCTTGCTCGTGGTCGCCCAGGGTGGAGGTGCGAGTGGGCCGGGTGCTCGCAGGCTCACTGCGAAGCGTGCCGCCTCCCGGTTCCCGCCATTCTCCTGCCTCAGGGCCCCCGGAGGTAAGCTGACTACAGGGCGCCTGCCACCGTAGCCGCTAGTGTTTTGATATTTTAGTGTAGGAGAGCGGGGGTTCACTGTGTTCGCCAGGGATGGGCTCGATCGTCGCGTGACCTTGTGATCTGCGCGCCGCGTCTCGGCCTCCAAAAGTGCCTCACTGGATTACAGGCGTTGAGTCCACCGCGGGCCCGTGGGCCCCCTTTATTCCTTTATTTTTTAACCACAACCACCACAAAACAAGTAAGTATAAGAAGTTCTGTCACAGCATGCATTTTTATCAATAGAAGTGTTCTAGTTTTCTTGGGAAATATGATTTATTTAGGGAGAATGCTATTTGTCGTGATGTGGTGACCCCTAGGAAGATAGCTGTTGCATGGGCAACTCAGACACTTTGAGGTTCTAATGATTTGTCTGTCATAATAACGGTGATAACAATGACATGATTTAGGTACTAAATATGTATAAGAGGGTCAGACAAATGAAAATACTGGTCATAATAAGAAAGAAATCCCATTGGTCTTGAGCACTATCTACATGTAAAAAAAAATTGATTTGCTTTATTATATTTTGAACTTGTATCTACAGAAAAAATGTTTATAACCAAAGCATCTGGAGAACATTAGCATTATTAATCTATGTCTAAAGGCCTCCAATAGAGAACAAAATTAAGAACTGGTTTGAAAAGATTAATGAGAGACAAACCTCTACTGAGACTGATCTAGATTGGACAATAAGAGGAGAAAAAAAGATAAAGCACAAAAAAGAATTGCCCAAGTACAGAAAAAATTGCCAAATAATTACAGATAGCACAGGATTTAAAATAAGAAAAATATTATAAAACATATATGCAGACAGTTCAAAGCGTAGATGAAATGGGTGATTTCTGAAAATGCCAAAATTGATATGAGGAAAAAGAAAGAAAATAAATAGACCAATAATCATTTAAAAAAAAGAACCCAGCAATAAAGATCAAAGAATTTCCCCTGGAAAATCTCATAGATGATAGAAGAATTTTACCAAAAAATTAAGTAATAGAATATCTCTGTATTATGCAGATAATTATAGAAAATATAAAAAAGAAAGTCATCCAACTCATTTATAAGCTACTATAACCTTGGTTACAAATCCAAAGGAAAATACAAGAAATAAAATTATAAGCCTATTTCATTTATAAACCTAGATGATAACTTCCAAAAGTCCAAGGAATACAGTTCTGAAAAAAGAAAAATAGACTTCTTCCAATTGAAAAATGCCTTCTGTGTGCGTTACATATATTTAACCACAGAACTGGGACTAAAACAAACGCGGTGATTAGAATAACAACACAGTATATATACATATTTACTCTAATGATGTGGAAATGACACAAGAAGCAAAGTTAGAGAGGAAGGAGAGAAGGGGTTGCAGAAAAGTTAGCATGCTAAAGACTTTATTTCTAATTGCTAATAATTGAAGGTTATTTAAAATTTACAAATAAAGTAAGAATCATATGGATGCCTAAGATTTAAGATATAAGGACAAACATGCAAGACTTGCACACTACAAACTACAAACACTATTGAAGAAACAAAAAGAAAATGTATTTAAGTGGAAAAACATCCCATGTCCCCATGTCTATGGACTTAATATTGTCGTAATGGCAGCATTCCTCAACTGATCTACAGATTGGATATTATACTTATCAAAATCCTACCTGGTGTTTCTGTTGTGTTTTGTTTTGTTTTTCTCCCAGAAGTAGACTGGCCAGTCTTAAAATTCATGTGAAATTACAGGAGACTCTGAATAGCTATAGCTATCTTGAAAAAGAAGAACAAATTGGGATGACTCATACAAAAGACTTAATATTTGTGTCATTGGAGTTCTGAAAGGAGAGGAGAAAGGAAACAATAAAAGAAGGAACTCTGGAACATCAGGAAGATGTTAACCAAAATAAGGTTAAAACAATAAACATTCTTTCTCTTTTGATTTTCTCAAGTATGCTTGATGATTGAAGCAAAATTATGTAACAGTTTGGTGTGGTTCTAAATATATGTAAAAGAAACAAGATAATTATATAATAAATAGGGGAGGGTGAGCGAGGTAAGGTTTCTGTATTTCACTTGACCTGGTGAAATGGCAATACCAGAAGACTGTGGTATATATATTTTCTAGTGTAGTGGAATAACCACTAGAAAAGTTATATGAAGTTGATACATTCAAAATGCTGTAACTAAATCAAATGGAATTCTCAAAATTATCCAGTAATTTTCAGGAAAGCAGGGGAAAAAACCCAGAGAAATGAAGAACAGAAAAACAGAAATCAAAAAAATTAAAATGACAGATGTAAGGCATAATATAGCAATAATTACATTAAATGCAAATGCTCTAACTACACATGTGGATTAAAAAATCTCACCCCCTTCTAAGCTGTCAATAAAGAAACTCACTTCAAATATAATAATATAGTCACAGTGAAGGCAAAAGGATAGAAAAAGATATATGATATGAAGATCAATTGAAGGAAAGCAGATGTGTCTATATTAATACCAGATAAAGTAGACTTGAGAGCAAAGAAAATTATAAGAGACAGTGTCATATAATGATAGAAATGTCATTTCACAAGGAGATATGGTAATCCTAAATGTGAATGCACCGAACAAAAGAGCTGCAAAATATGTGATTTAAAACTAATAGAACTGAAAGGAGAAATGTACACAATTAGTGTTAGAGGCTTCGATGTTACTCTCTCAACAATGATAGAACAACTAGACAGAAATCAGAGAGAATATAGAGTAGCTAAAAAATCCCTTTTTATCAATTATATCTGATCAATGTTCATAGAGCACTCCACCTAACAATCCACATTTTCTCAAGTGCCCACAGAACATATACTAAGATAAACTATATCCTGAGCCATTAAAAAATTTGAACTAAATTGGAAAGAATTGAAATTGTACAGACTGTGTCCTCTAACCACAATGGAATTATGGCAGAAATAAAGCCAGAAAGATAGCAAAAGGATCTCCAAACACTTGGAAATGAGACTTTTCTAGATAATCCATGGGTCAAAGAGGAAGTCTCAAAGAAATAAACATATACATTGAGCTGAATGAAGATAAAATTAAACATATCAAAATTTGTGGAACATAGCTAAATCAGTGCTGAGAAAAAAACTTATAGTACTAAATGCATACTTTAGAAAAGAGGAGCGTTTCAAATCAATAATCTAAGCTCTCACATGAAAACTCTAGAAAATGAAGAGCAAAATAAGCCCAAAGGAAACAGAAGGAAGGAATAAATAAAACCAAGATAAAAGAAATCAATGAAGTTGAAACCAGAAAAACAATAGAGAAAATTAATAAAATACATAGTTCTTTGAAAAGATCAATAAAAATGATACACTTCTAGCAAGACCAACTTTGTCTGGGTTCTTCAGAGAAACAGAACCCATAGGATGTGAAGACATAAAGATATAAATAGAGAAAGAGAGAGAGGTTTTATTTTTCTTGTGAGAATTGGCTCATGTGATCATCAAGGCTTACAACTTCAAAATCTGCGTGGTAGGATGGCAGGCTGGAGACCTAGGAAAGAGCTGATGTTGCAGTTCAAGTCTGAAGGCCATCTACTGGCAGAATTCTCTCTTGCTCAGGATAGATCAGTCTTTTGTTCTATTCAGGTCTTCTACTGATTGGTTGAGGCCCACTCACATTCTGGAGGGCAATCTGCTTTACTCAATGCCCACTAACTTAAAATGTTAATCTCTAAACTCTGAAATTGAATTAGTAATAAAAAACCTACCAACTAAAAAAGTCCTGAACCAGGTGAATTCACAGCCAAATTATACCAGATGTACAAAAAATAACTGGTACCAACCCTACTGAAACTATTCCAAAAAATCATGGAGTAAGGGCTCCTTTCTAACTCATTCTATGAAGCCAGCATCATCCTGATACCAAAATCTAACAGAGACAGAACAGAAAAAGAAAACCTCAGGCCAATATGCTTGATGAATACAACACAAAAATCCTCAAACAAAACAAAACAAAACAAAACAAAACAAAACAAAACAAAACAAAAAACTAGCTAGCTGAATCCAACAGCATATCAAAAAGTTAATCAACCACAATCAAATACACTTTGTTCTTGGAATGCAAGGTTGGTTCAATATATGCAAATCAATAAATGTGATTCACCACATCAACAGAATCAGAAACAAAAAACGTATGACCACCTCAATAGATGTGGAATTTGATAAAATCTAACATCCCTTCATGATAAAAATCCTCAACAGGCTAGGCATAGAAGGAACACAAAATAATAGGAGCCGTCTATGTCAAACCCACAGCAACATCATAGTGAAATGGCAAAAGCCGGAAGTATTCTCCTTGGGAACTGGAACAAAAGAAGAATGCCCACTCTCTCCTATTCAACAGAGTACTAGAAGTTCTAGCAAAAGCAATCAGGCAAGAGAAAGAAATAAAAGGTATCCAAATAGGAAAAGAATTTAGACTATCTCTATTTGCTGACAACATGATTGTATGCCTGGAAAGCCGTAACAACTCTGCCAAAAGACTCCTGGAACTGAAAAATGACTTCAATAAAGTTTCAAGACACAAAATTAATATGCAAAAATCAGTAGCATTTCTATACACCAATAACATTCTAGCTGAGAGCCAAATCAAGAACACAATCACACTTACAATAATGCCACATAAAACAAAATACTTAGGAATACATCTAACTAAGGAGGTGAAATATTTTTACAAGGAGAGCTGTGAAATACTGCTGAAAGAAATCACATTTGATACAAATAAATGGAAAAATATTTCACGCTCATGGATTAGAAGAGTGAATATTGTTAAATGGCTATACTACTTAAAGCAATGTATACATTCAATGCCATCCCTATCAAAATACCAATGCCATTTTCACAGTAGAAAAAACTATTCTAGAATTCATATGGAACAAAAAAAGAGACTGAATAGCCAAAGTACTCGTAAGCAAGAAGAATAAAGTCATTACTCAACTTCAGATTATACCATAAGGTTACAGTAACCAAAATAGCATTGTCCTGGTACAAAAACAGACACATATACCAATGGAACAGGTTAGAGAATTCAGAAATAAAGCTGTGCAACTATAGCCGTCTGATCTTTGACAAAGTTGACAAAAATAAGCACTGGGGAAAGGATTCCCTATTCAATAAATGGTGCTGGGATACCTGGCTAGCCATATGCAGAAGAAGAAACTAGACCACTACATTTCATCATGTACAAAAATTGACTCCAGGTGGATTAAAGATTTAAGTGTAAGACATCAAACTAAAAAATCCTAGAAGAAAGCCTGGGAAATACACTTTCAATATCAGATTTGGCAAAGAATTTTTGACTGAATCCCTGAAAGCAATTGCAACAAAAACAGAAATTGACAAGTAGGACCTAATCAGACTAAAGAATTTCTGCCAAGTAAAATAAATTATCAACAGAGTAAATCCCTACAGAATGGAAGAAAATATTCACAAATGGTGGATCTGACAAAGTTCTAATATCCAGAATCTAGAAGGAACTTAAATAAATTTAAAAAAAACCCAAACAAAACAAAACAAAACCAATTAAAAATGGGCAAAGGACATGAACAGACATTTCTCAAAAGAAGATGTACAAGTGGCCAAGAAACACATGAAAAAATTCTCAACATCACTAGTCATTAGAGAAATGCAAATCAAAACCACAAGGAGATACTGCCTCATGCGAGTCAGAATGACTATTATTAAAAAGTCAAAGAATATCAGTGCAGAGAAGAGGAATGCTTATACACTGTTGGTGGGAATGCAAATTAGTTCAGGCACTGTGGAAAGCAGTTTGGAGATTTCTCAAAGAACTTAAAACAGAACTACTATTTATTCCAGCAATTCCATTACTGGGTATATACCCAAAGGAAAATCAATCATTGCACCAAAAAGACACAGACACTCATATGTTCATTGCTGCACTATTCAGAAAAGCACACACATGTTATCAACCTAGGTGTTCGTCCATAGTGGACTGGACAGAGAAAATGTGGTACAGATATACTATGGAATAAAAAAATAAAATCATATCCTTTGTGGCAACATGGATGTAACTTGAGGCCATTATCCTAAGGAAATTAACATATGAACAGAAAACCAAATACTACATGTTCTTACCTATAAGTGGGAGCAAAACATTTAATACACATGGATACAAAGATGAGAATAATAGACACTGGGGACTACTAGAGGAGAGAGGTGGGAGAGGGTTTGGGGTGAAATATTACCTATTGGGTACTATGGGCGATGGGACCATCTATACCCCAAATCTCAACATTACTCAATATACCCAAATAACAAACCTGTACATGTACACATTGAATCCAAAATTTAGAAAAAAATTAAATTAAATGTTAATATCATCCAAAATCACCTTCCCAGAAATACCCACAATAATGTTTGACCAAATATCTGGGTACCATGACCCACATAAAATTCACCATCACACTGACAAAAAAAGAGAGCAGACATGATCATCATTTGGAATAAAACAAGGAATATCACTACAGACCTCACAGACATTAAAAAGCTAATAATGAAATATTATTAATAACCCTACACACATAAATTTGATGAAATGAATCACTTCCTTGAAAAATACCAGCAACCACAACTCTCCCAATAAGAAAAGACAATTTCAGTAGTTCTGTTGAAATTTTAAGGAAGTTGAATTCATAATTATAAACTCCCAAAAAATCACTAAAACCACATGATTTCCCTGAAGAATCTTACCAAGTGTTTAAACACTAATTAAAATCAATTCTACATAATCTGCTTCAGAAAATAGCATAGGTAGAAACATTTCACAACTAATATTATGAAGCTACTGTTATCCATGTACAAAAACCAGACAGATACAGAAACAAAACAAAACAAAAACCAAAAGAACTACAGACCAATATCTCTCATGAATATAGATTCAAAAAGACTTAAAATATTAGCACCTATAATTCAGCAAAATAAACAAAGAATTATACACTGTGACCAAGTTGGGTCTGTTTCAGGGATGCAAGGCTGGTTCTGCATTTGAAAGCATATTCATGTAATATACCACATGAATAGGTTAAAAAAGAAAAATGACATAGTCATCTAATTCAGTGCAGAAAAGCATACTCAAAATGATTAAGGTTTAATGAAAATGCTATCAAAATCTCAGCAAGAGGTTTTGTAGATATAGACAAGATAATTCTGAAATTTATTTGAAAAGAAAAAGGAACTGCAAGAGCTGGAACAGTTTTGAAAAGCAGAATAAAAGAAAATTCATCTTCTCAATTTCAAGCATTATTACATAGTTATAGTAATCTGTACTGTGTGGTATCTGCAGAGGGACAAATAGATCATTGGGACAGAACAAAGAGAACCCAAGAAATATATCCACACAAACATGCCCAACTGATTTTCTACAAAAGTGCAAAAGTAATTTAATAGAGTTAAGGTAGAATGTTCAGCAAATGTTCCGGAACAATGGAACATCCATAGCCAAACAGTTAAGATGAACCACAGACTAAAATATACAACATAAAACTATAAAACTTTCAGAAGAAAGTGTGAGAAAACCTTCAGGATCTCGGCCTAGGCAAACGTTCTTAGGCTTAACACCAAAGCACAATCTATAAAAGGAAAAATTGATAAATCAGACTTTATAAAATTAAAATCTTTTGTTCTATGGATGACTCTGCTGAAAACAAAAAGACAAGTTACAGAGTGGGAGAAATCCCATGTAACTGAAAAAGGACTAGCAAACCATATATCCAACAAAGGACTTGTATCTAAGCTATAGTAACAATTCTCAAAATTCAATGGTAAAAAAAAGCAAACAATTAAAGTAGCACATGGGCAAAAGGCATGAAGAGATATTTTACCAAAGATACATGGGTGGTAAATAAATAAATGAAAAGATGTTCAACATCGGTGGACAACAAGAGAATCCAAATTACAACCATAAAGATACATCACTACACACCTATAAGAATGGCTAAAATAAAAAACCATGGCAACAGAGAATACAGAGAAACTGGATCCTTCATACATTGCAGATGGGAATGTAAAATGGCACAGGCACTCTAGAAAATAGTTTCACAGTTTGTTTTTTTTTTTTTTTTTTAAATCTAAACATGCATCTACCATAAAATAGCAATCACACTATTCGAAATTAAAACTAGAGAAAGGAAGACTTGTGTTCCACACAAACATGTACATGAATGTTTACAGTAGTAGTTTATAATAGCCCCAAACTGGAAACAGTAGGTGAGTGGTTATAAAAAACAGTGGTACCTCCAAACCGTGAAATACTACTCTGCAATAAATAGGAAGGGACTATTGATACATGCAACAACTTTGAAGAATCTCTGGCTAATTATGCTGAGTTAAAACAAACTCAGTCTCAATATATTATATACTTTATGGTTACATTTATGTAATATTCTTGAAATGACAAAATTATAGAAAGAAAACAAAGAGGGTTAGTGGTTGCCAGAGGCTGACCACATGGGTGGCGGCAGGAGGGAAGCAGCTGTGGCTATAAATAACATGAAAGATACTTGTGGTGATGGAAATCTATTTTTTTTCTTTTTTTTGAAATCTTGACTGTATCTAAGTCAACATTCTGGTTGTGATATTGTACTATAGTTTTACAAAATGTTACCCTTTGAGGAAACTGGGTAAAGGATACATAGAATTTCTCTGTGTTATTTCTTACAACTGCATGTTAATCTGTAATCATATCAAAATATTTAATTACAAAACACAAAACAACAAAATATAGAGGGAGTCAAACTAAAAAGAAAGAGTTTTACCCTGGGCTGGATGGTAGAAATGGTGAGTAGAAGAGTTAGCAGAAACAGGGATAATTATTACTATATGTCTTTTTCTCAACATACTTACAGGAAAATGCACAAATGATGTTCATATCTTGATGACTTAACACAAAATGTACCTACCCATGTAAGCACCACTCAGATTAAGAAGTAGGATAGGAGCAGACCTCAGAAATTCCCTTTGTGTCTCCTCTCTTGACTACTCCCTCTATCTCTCTAAATGTAGTCATTGCCTTGAGTTTAACAACCATAGATTAGTTTTGCCTGTTTCCAAATTTTATAAAAATTGAACCATACAGATATCATTCTTTTGTATCTTGCTATTATAACTCAACATCATATATATGGGATTCATCTACGTGGTGCATGTAGCGATAATTTGTTCATTTTTATTGCTATCTGGTATCCTATTGTATAAACTGCAATTTATTTATTCATTTCACTGTTTGTGGACATTTGATTTGCTTCCAAATCTTAACCATTGTGAATAATGTTGCCATGAAAATTCTTTTTTTGTGTGTGTATGACCTTTGGTGCACATAGGTCCACATTTTTCTTATGTAAATTACAGAGAACAAAATTGCTGGGCTATCAGGTATACACATGGTCAGCTTTACCTATGACCAATAGTTTTTCAACTATGTGTATCTATTTATACTTTCATCAGCAGTATATGCCAGCTTCTGTTGATTCACAGGAATACCTGATGTTGGTGTCAGTCTTAATTCTAGCTATTTCATTCAGTGTGTAATGGTATCAAATTGTGATTTTTAATTTGCATTTCTCTAATTTCTTATAAGGTTGAGTAACATTTTGCCTGTTTATTGCAATTTTTAATTTTAATATTCTTTTCTAAAATGTCTGTTCAAATCTTTTGGCTATTTTAATTAGGCCATTTGTCTTTTTCTTATTGATCTGTTGGAGTTCTGGAATGGTGAGTCAGTGCCACAAATTTCCCTGCTGTTTTCAATGTGATTGCTTTCATGCTCTCCTCTGGTGCAGTAACCTCTTAACTTTTCTCCGTATTTCTCACAAAGGATTATAGTCTGTGTACTCTTGTTGAGTCAGTGTCTCCCTGGGGGAAACGAGGGTCTGGGGCTTCCTATTCCACCATCTTGCTCTGGAGTCTATTCTGTTACATTGGTTTGTCCATTTTTACACCAATACGTCACTGCCTTGATTAATGTAGTTTTATATCCATTAGTGGAAGTTTCCCAATATGTTTTTCTCTCTGATCATTCTGGGTGTGTCTGTGATCCAATTTGTTTTTCTTCAAGAGGCCTTAGCTATAACAATCATTTTTATTTCTGTGTATCATTTAAATTAGCCAGTTTCCACAAACACGCTTGCTGGGATTTTGTTTGGAATTTCATTGAATCTATAGATCAACTACGAAAATGAACATCTTTGCAATACTGATACATAATTCATGAACATATTACATCTCATTGTTTACTTAGGACTTCTGTATTTCTCTAAGTAATATTTTGCAGACTTTTTAATTTTGTCAGATTTTTTCCAAGCTGTTAGATTTTTTAAATGTTATTATAAAGTTTCTTTAAATTTAAATTTTGTTTGTTGCTAGTATATAGACATAAAACAGACTTGGGATATTGTAATTGTTCTGAATTCGTGTATCAATTGTAATATTAATTTGTAGATACTTTGGGACTTCTTTACATACCCATTTATCATGTCATCCGGTAAAAATGATCATTTTAGTTTTCCTCCAATCTTTTCTTATTTTTGTCTTGCCTTGCCTTATTGCAATAGCAAGGACTCTGATGATGAGAAGTAGTGAAAGCAGATCATCTGTATCTTGTCCTTATTCTCAGATGTAAAGCTTTCAATATTTTACGATTCACCATGATGTTTGCAATAGGATTCACAGATACCTTTTTACACAATACGCTATTCCATATATTTCTAGTATGATAGCAATTTATATCATGAATAAATGATTAATTTAATCATTTTCTTGCATCTACTGAGATTATATGATTTTTCTAATTTAATATTTGATGAAGTGAATTACATTGATTTTCAAATGTTAAATCAGCTTTATATTACTAGAATAAACCCAATTAAATCTTGATATATTATCCATTTCATGTATCTTTGCACTTTGTTAATATTTACATAGGATTTTTACTCTTGAAGCTTTACCTTAGGGTCTGTTTCTGGGGAAACCTACTATAAGACAGAAGTGTATAATTTAAGATGAATTCAGCTTCAAATCACAAAAAAACTTAGCCATGCTTAAACAAATGTGATTATTTTCTTTTTTTTTTTTTTTTTTTTTTTTTTTTTTTTTTGAGACGGAGTCTCGCTCTGCCGCCCAGGCTGGAGTGCAGTGGCGCGATCTCAGCTCACTGCAAGCTCCGCCTCCCGGGTTCCCGCCATTCTCCTGCCTCAGCCTCCTGAGTAGCTGGGACTACAGGCGCCTGCCAGGTCGCCCGGCTAGTTTTTTGTATTTTAGTAGAGACGGGGTTTCACCATGTTAGCCAGGAGATTATTTTCTTACATACAAAACTATAGTGCTTAAAGTTGATAGAATTGATTTACTTGTTTAATGATACTATCAGAAACCTAGTTTCTTTGTAACCTTTTTTTCTCTATCCTTTTTATTTTTGCTTTTTTTATCGTAATGGTTGATACCACATGTTGTGACTTAGAGCCTCACAATCTCAAACTAGAGTTTCTAGGAAAGGAAGAGGCAGGGATAGGGCTTTCCCCAAGTGCGGTTATTTATATATTAAGGAAGGGAAGTTCCAGAACACACGTCCTTGGCCAGAACTAGGTCACATGCAGATTCCCAGGCAGTCACCAGCAGAAGAGTGTGGAATTCCTATGACTGGGATTAAACCAATCCTGATTCATCTTCTATGGTCAGAGAATGGCCTACTTTGCCCCTGAAATCAAGGAATCTATTCCTGCTACAAAGTCTGTATTCTATTGCCTGGGAAAAACTAGGGGGATCATAACTGCTTCCAATAGTTCAAGAAAGACTACTTTTGTGGGGCTCTCACTTATGAATATAGATGTAAAAATTTTTACTCAAATGTTAGCAAGCTGAATCCAGAAACTAAAAATAATTATGATGTAGTTGGATTTATCTCGGAAAAATGTCAGTCAGTTCAGAAACCGAAGACTACTACAAGGCCATAGAAATGGAACAAAATTAAATGCTCTAAAAACAAGCCCATGCTTACATGGGAAACTGATATTTAATACAAGGGCGCCAAATGGAAAAGGATTGTTTTTTAATCAATGGATATTGGGAAAACTGGCCACTATACAGAAAAAAAAGTTAGTTTTCAAATTTACAATTTAAATTGACTACAGGCTTACGTATGAAAGGCAAAACCATGAAGTGAAAAAAAATACATCAGAAAACACCTTTGTGATTTTGAATTGTGGAAGACTTAGGATATAAGATCCCAAAAGTATGTCATAAGATAAAAAACAATGAACTTGACTGGGCGTGGCGGCTCAGGTCTGTAATCCCAGCACTTTGGGAGGCTGAGATGGGTGGATCACCTGACGTCAGGAGTTTGAGACCAGCTTGGGCAACGTGGCGAAACTCCGTCTCTACTGAAAATACAAAAATTAATTGGGTGTGGTGGCGTGTGCCTGTCATCTTAGCTACTTGGGAGGCTGAAGCAGGAGAATCACTTGAACCTGGGAGGCAGAGGTTGCAATGAGCCAAAACAAAAAACCAAAAACAAAAAAAAAGAGAACTTGACCACATAAAAAATTATACATTTCTGTTTAATAAAGGGCACCATTAATAAAGTCAACCAACAAGGAACAGATTGGGAGAAATTATTCTTATTTTAAAAATAGAGACAGGTTCTTGTTTTGTTGCTGAGGCTGGCCTTGAACTTTTGGCCTCAAGAAATTCTCCTACCTTTGCCTTGGCTTCCCAAAGTGCTGGAATCATAAGCCTGAGCAACCATGCCTGGTCAGGAGGAATTATTTGAGAAGTCAAAAACTGAGAAGAGATTGATAACTAGAATACAAAAAATTCCCCCAACCCCACAAAACCTTAGAAATAAATAGGGAACCAATACAGAAACATGTGAAGCAGAGACTGTTGACTCAAAGGGCTAACTTGGTGAGAAATCTGGAGATATTTTGTTTAGATATTTTAGTCTAGTTTAGTACACATAGGTCACCTGCTCATCCTGTGGAATTTGTGTTCTGGTCCCTAAGGAGGCATGTGTATTTGATTAAGCATTATTTGTACAACAGGGCATTGTAGATAACCTATGCAACTGTATCTAGGGAACCAGATGGGTGAAAAATATTGGGGATGCTCCCAGAGGAAACAAAACTCTATCTCTATTAGAGATAGAGCTATGTGGATGACTCTTTCAAACATAATGTTCAGAGGAAAAAGTAAGGTAGCAAGTTCTATAACATCATTTACTTGGGCAAATTTAAAACATAAACACACAACAAAACAGTACCATATTTGAAATATACCTACATATCAGGGAAAATGCTAAACAATAATTTCCTACAGGTCTAGGAAGAGATTGGCAGTGGAGATTGAGGCAAAAGGAAGAAAAATAAAAGCAAAAGAGGAGCCTTATAAGAATAATTGATGACTGTGTTATAAACTTGGGAGGATGAGCAACTCAGTTCTCTGCATTTTAGGTTATATATTTATTAATGAGATCCTATCATGATTTTAGCTTGCACATTAACCCCCAGGTTAAACATGGCCACTATTTAAAATATTTGTTTCTAAAACACAAAGTTGAAGAGAGAGATTTTCCTGTAATTATTTAATTTGTAGAAGCCACTACATACCAATCTGTGACCTAAAGCCCCTGTAAATAAATCAGTATTTTTCTCCAAAATCATGCTTTGCATTACTCAGAGGAATATCTTGTCTCTTTCCATTCTATCTCCAAAGGTTTCAGTTTCTGGAAAACTGCAGCCTACTTCATCTGTAATTTATTCTGTTAATTTAAGTTCCATTTTACTCTCTACTTTCTCCTTCTTATCAACAACACATGTCAACATTTAAAAACTCTTCTGGTATGTTAGTCAGGGTTCTCCAGATAATCAGTGTGTGCGTATATGTTATTGGTATATATATATTCTATGTTTATATATATAATCTAGAAAGAGATTTATGATAAAGTATAGGCGCACGATTATGGAACCTGGTAAGTCCCATGATGTGGTGTCTGTAAGCTGGAGACCCAGGAAGGCCAGTGTTGTAGCCTGAAGTCCTGAGAGCTGGAGAGCCAATGGTGTAGATTCCAAGTCTGAGTCTGAAAACCTGAGAACCAGGGACACTGAGAACAGTAGACTGATGTTCCAGCTCAAGCAATAAGGCAGAGGGAGGGCAAATACAACTTTTCTCCACCTTTGTGTTCTATTGAGGCCCTCAGCGGATTGAATGATGCTACCCACACTGGGGAGTGGTCATATACCTTACTCAGTCCATCAATTAAAATGTGAGTCTTTTCCAGAAACATCTTTACAGACACATCCAGAAATAATGTGGAATCAGATATCTGAGCATCTAGTGGCCCAGTCAAGTTGCCACATGAAATTAACTGTCAAGTGAGCTAATGATCAGGTTTTCACTTTTTTCCCCCATTTCTCATGAGAGTGAAGTTAGTGAAGCAGTTTGGAAGAACTACACCTTGGTTTGAACACATTTTATAACTGAAGATTTGAATGGATTTAAATCCACTTTCTATAAAGTGAATGCAGTGAATCCTAAATTCACAATCTTAAGTGAATTTAAGCCATGACTCAAAAGTGGCAACACTGCATTCATTTTACAGAAAGTTTCGAAATTCATTCTGAGGTGTAGGAGTGAGAAAACTTTTCATGTAAACACTCCTTTTGAATTGCTAGAGAAATTGTCCTGTACTTTATGTCAGCCAAATTTATTCCTTTCCTGATGAAATCCTGATTTCATGTTTATTTCTTGCTTATTATGATACAAGATATGTGTGTTGTTTTATTAACCATGGATAGGTTTGCCTGACCTCAGAAGTTCACTAAGATTCTAATGATGGTGACACCAATTAATTGATTAGGACATTGCTACTGAAAATGTTGTCTGAGTAAACAGCATCACCTGGGAGCTTTTCAGACATGCAGAAACTTAAGCCCAATCCTAGACCTAAAGTATCAAAACCTGCATTACAACAAGATCTTTAAGTGATTCTTACACATGTTAAAGTTAGAGAAGCACCAGAAATCCACATTGGGAACACTTATCTGGACAGCAATGCCAGATTCAAGAAAAGCTGCTTTAAAAATTATTATTATTATTATTTTTGAGATAGAGTCTCACTGCAACACCCAGGCTGGAGTGCAATGGTGCAATCTTGGCTCACTGCAACCTCCACTTCCCGGGTTCAAGTGATTCTCTTGCCTCAGCCTCCCAAGTAGCTGGGATTACAGGTGTGCATCACCATGCCCGACTAATTTTTGTGTTTTTAGTATAGACGGGGTTTGGCATATTGGCCAGGCTGGTCTCGAACTCCTGACCTCAAATGACCTACCAGCCTCAGCCTCCCAAAGTACTGGGATTACAGGTGTGAGCCACCATGCCTGGCTGTATTATTTTTTTTTTGAGACAGGGTCTTGCTCTGTCACCAGGTTGGAGTGCAGTGGTGTGGTCATGGCTCACTGCTGCCTTGATCTCCCCAGCTAGAACAATTCTCCTCCCATCTCCGCCTCCTGGGTAGCCAGGAATACAGGCACGTGTCAAAATGTCCAGCTAATTTATTTAATTTTTTTGTAGAATTGGTCTCATTATGTTGCCCAGGCTGGTTTCTAGCTCCTGGACTCAAGTGATCTTCCTGCCTTGGCCTCCCAAATGGTTGAGATTACAGGCGTGAGCCACTGGGCCTGGCTAAAAAGTTTGCTTTTAAATTAAATCTATTTTTACATGGTTATCCTTGAGTTCCTGATTAATTCTATCATTTATTCATTCATCTATTCAATAAGTATTTAGCGAGTGCTTATTATATTTTGGGCTGCATAATGGGTGTATACAAAAGCAAACAGGACATGCTAAGAAACTGCTGTGTTTCGAATACAAAAATAGATGCAGAAAGAAGCACATAAGCTGGAGTGAAATATGCTGCTGATCCTCTGGGAAAAGTTCCCAGCTCAGCAGTCTGACAATGACAGCACAAGTTATGAAGACAACCATCCAGAACATGTTCAGTGACTGCACCCTGCAAGCTCTCAGCAAAGTAAGCAGGCACTGCTTGGCTGGGGAAGCTTGGTTTCTGGGCTCCCAGTTGGGCCTGGGTTGGCTCTAGCTCTCCAACTCAGAACTGACAGCTGGCACCCACGCCCTCCTCCTCAGCTTCCGGGATGGCCTGATGGGCAAACAGAAAGAGAATGGAATCTGGATGACAGGACTGGGCAGAGTGCGTCCAGAATGCTATAAGCCTGTATGGTCTGTTACAAGTGCTGTGAGCAAAGGAGGACTACAATTTTAAACACTGAAAAACAATGCAGCCGGGCTTAGTCCCAAGGGATGGCAGAACAAGAAAATGCCATAGGCAAGTTCTTTTATGTTAAATCTTATGCCACACTAAAATTATCTTGCATTAGAATTTTAAAAATAATGTGAGCATTGATTTTATAATTCTTTCTTTAAGTCTTAGAGATGAAGAATATCTGACAGCCAGTCTTTTTTTGGGTAAATTAATGACAGAATAAGTGATTTGAATTCCAGAAGAGGACATGGGTCATGTCTAATATATAGAAACAACTATCTATTCCATGTCCAAACACCATGATTTTGTTCTTAGTCTTTATTTTCATGAAGTTGGAAATACTGTTAAGAAAAAGGCAAGGAAAGCGAACTCTAGTTATGGGAAGAAAATCTCAGCTTTGGGGAGATGCGTTTTCTTCTTCCCTTCCTACCCACAGTTCAAACAGCGGTCATTACTGTCTGCCTCTGTAGTATCTATCAAATGGATGAGGAATAAAGAAAACATTTGAAGTGACTGATTAGTCATTGGGGATAATTAGTGCAACGGCTTGGCATATAGATATGACTTTATCATATAGATAATTTTGTTCATCCTTGGGCAAGTTGCTTAATAGTTGTGAGATTGAGTTTCCTTACCTGTGAAATGAAGATAATTAGACACTAAGATTACATAATATTCATTATATTTAATTAGAGCAGTGACTGGCACATGGTAAACACTAATAAATTCTATCTATGAGAGTAGGGTCAAAATTAATACATAACGATTGATGTGTGTGTGTGTTTTAAAGTAATTCTATTTTCTTTAATTGTAATTTTTTATAATTCCATTTTGTCCTCTACTCTCCCAGTCTGTCTTGACCAGACAATTTATTCTTTTTTTCTAATTCCAGTATTTTCAGTCCAATCAGTGCATTTGCAGGGACATTAAAATATTATTACAATAATAGTCCCATTTCTGGCCGGGCGCGGTGGCTCAAGCCTGTAATCCCAGCACTTTGGGAGGTCGAGACGGGCGGATCACGGGGTCAGGAGATCGAGACCATCCTGGCTAACACGGTGAAACCCCGTCTCTACTAAAAAATACAGAAAACTAGCCGGGCGAGGTGGCGGGCGCCTGTAGTCCCAGCTACTCGGGAGGCTGAGGCAGGAGAATGGCGTAAACCCGGGAGGCGGAGCTTGCAGTGAGCTGAGATCCGGCCACTGCACTCCAGCCTGGGAGACAGAGCGAGAGTCCGTCTCAAAAACAAACAAACAAACAAACAAACAAACAAAAAAAGTCCCATTTCTATCTTAGCTACTTTTGCATACATTCTCAATCTTTCGTATTTTCCTTATGTCTCCCTTGTGTCCTTTTACTACCACTCGAGAGTGGTCTATTTTCACAGGACAGCTTACATATTATTCGTCTGCTCTTGTTTGGACTTGGGCTTCAGTCTGTCACTGTGTTACCTGCAGTGATGTTCCGTGGTGTACCTGTTCCCTGAACATCCTGAGCTGGTATCCACCAAGGTGTGGTGCATATTGGGAATTGGCTTTTGCCTCCAATTGCAAAAGCTCTCATCTTTGCAGCTACCACCTCTTGACCTCATACATCTTCCTATTCACCACCTCCCATAATATTTCTGCCCTAATTGTTGTTGTAGGTAGGGTACTAAGAACTCTTGATTATTCTTTGTATATACTTCTGGAGTGGAACCCTACGTAGTTGTCCTAATACCCATCTGCCCTCAGCTATTGCTTACTTCATCTCTCTCATGTTGAATACAACATCACGTTAAATGTGGGACTTTTCTTACTTTATTTTATTTTACTTTAAGTCTGGGATACATGTACAGAACGTACAGGTTTGTTACATAGATATATATGTGCCATGGCAGTTTGCTGCACCCATCAACCCATAATCTAGGCTTTAAGCCCTACATGCATTAGGTATGTCCCAATGCTCTCCCTCCCCTGGCCCCCCACCCCCTGACAAACCCCAGTGTGTGATGTTCCCCTCCCTGTGTCCATATGTTCTCATTGTTCAGCTCTCACTTATGAGTAAGAACATGCAGTGTTTGGTTTTCTGTTCCAGTGTTAGTTTGCTGAGAATGATGGCTTCCAGCTTCATCCATGTCCCTGCAAAGGACATGAACTCATTCATTTTTATGGCTGCATAGTATTCCATGGTGTATATATATATGCCACACTTTTTTTATCCAGTCTGTCATTGATGGGCATTTGGGTTGGTTCCAAGTCTGCTATCGTAAATAGTGCTGCAATAAACAAACATGTGCGTGTGTCTTTATGGTAGAATGATTTATAGTCCTTTGGGTATATACCCAGTAATGGGATTGCTGGGTCAAATGGTATTTCTGGTAGATCCTTGAGGAATCGCCACACTGTCTTCCACAATGGTTGAACTAATTTACACTCCCACCAACAGTGTAAAAGCATTCCTGTTTCTGCACAGCCTCACCAGCATCTGTTGTCTCTTGACTTTACAGCATCATGAGCACAAGCTAATACGTTCCCCATTTCATTACAATCTGAGAACTGATAAAAAATTATTTACAAACTTATTCTACCTCTCTTCATTTGGGTCACAGCTACACTACCTTGATAATCACTAGCTCACTTTTGCCCAATGATTAAGGTAACAGAAGCTGCTAATTCATTCTATAAGCCTTGCACTTTGAACTCAGCCCTCTATAAGTAAGGTATTTGTGTTAAATGCTTTTGTTCTATTTCATAAACTTTTATCCTGCCTCTCGGAGTATGGCAGATGTAAAATTACCTGTTGTTTCTGGAAAATGGATGACTCAGACACTAATTAAAGTTACTGTTAGTGTTAGCCACAGGTGGAAATGAGGCCAAAGTGAGCCATTCAGTTATTCTTCCTAGTTTGATGTACCTTTTAAAATATTAAATTCAAGAGGCATTAACTGTGTCAGAATGTAGGATAATTAGGAAGAAGGAGATACTGTGTTCACTGAGTTATCCTGAAACCTCAGTCAGTGAACTCACCCTGCCTGTCCTCAGGATTTGTTTAGGGTTGCAGTGGTGAACTGGTGTTTTCCCTCACCTAATACTTAGGGCTTAAAATCCAGGTGGTTAGAGGGACAGTTCTTATATTCTCCTTCCCTTCTCAACTGATGTCTTTTATGACTGTTTGCTGAACTGCACCAAGTAGCCCTGCCATCATGACAGTCCCTCCCACCTTGAGCAAACAAGTCTTCATAGGTATATTGTTTCATTTGTATCAAGGAAGACAGTCTTCTGGAATTCTGTGGGTTTGTGCTGTTTCTCTGATGTGCCTCTTCTCTGGTCTCTTGTTATGCTGACTGATCCCTGCCCCCTGGAGCAAGTGACCTGATTCTTTGGCAGCAGTTGAATAAGTTCTGATGCTAAAACATGCTCTGAAACTCTCCAGAGATAGGAAGACCTTGCTCCTAAATGGAAATCTTGAAAATTACACCCTTTAACATAACTCTGCCCTGAAAAGAAACCCAGACTTGACTATAATCTGGGCTTCATAGGATATTCTAACATCGAAATTCATATTATTCCTCTCAGCTGCTCTCCACCATGCACCCCACCAACCTCTGCCCTAATCCTCTCTCTCCCACATTCTTTAGTCACTGCTCTGTCCCTTCAGTGTAGCCTAGAAAAACTACTGTTTAGGTTTTACTTCAACATGTTATGGCTTTGAATGACTGTGCCTGACATTGCCATACACCTAGCAGCTGCCAGGACTGATGAGCTGCCTCGTTGTGACGTGTTGACAAGGACTATACAGAGATTTAGTTAAACCCAATATCCAGCAACTGATGAAAAAGCCTGATGTTAAGTTGGCTGGACTTTGCTCTGTGTGCACTGTTAACCCATTGTACTACCAGGAAAGAGCCATGTCCATTGGTACTTAAAGAAGAGCTGAAGGGCTGGGCACGGTGGCTCACACCAGTAATCCCAGCATTTTGGGAGGCCGAGGCGGGCAGATCACTTGAAGTCAGGAATTCAAGACCAGCCTGGCCAACCTGGTGAAACCCTGTCTCGACTAAAAATACAAAAATTAGCTGGGCATGGTGGTGCGTGCCTGTAGTCCCAGCTACTTGGGAGGCTGAGCCAGATTGAATCACTTGAACCCAGGAGGCGGAGGTTACAGTGAGCCAAGATCACGCCACTGCACTCCGGCCTAGGTGACAGAGCAGGACTTCATCAAAAAAAAAAAAAAAAAAAAAAAAAAAAAAAAAAAAAAAAAAGAAGGACTAAAGGAAAGAACTGCTCAAAAAAGCTATATCAAATAACCAGCTAACAAGTTAATAAGCAAAAGGGCATGTGTGTGTGCCAGGGGCTAAAAGCAATGTGTTTGCCTGGAGGTGATGCAAGTGCCATTGCATAGTGAGCCAGAAGCTAAGGGGTTTGTGTGTGCCAGCTCCCTGTTGAGGGGGATGGGGGAATAGAGAGGGGAGGGAGACCATGTTAAATATGTTAGGGGTAAAGTGGAAAAATATCTATCTTATTTAAATACAGGCAAGCCTCACTAACTCAGCCTAATTAGAGGAAAGCCAGTCTGAATCATGGGATATTTTAAATGCATTTTATTACTTTCAAGCACTGGACATGCTAGTAATTCAAACTAGACTAACAGCATAGTACAGCACCTCAGGGAAGGGGCTTTAAGAATCATTTGTAATTAGCATATCAATTATTTGTATGTAAGTGTATATGCACAAAGTGCATGAAAAGTTTATTCTCCTAAGTAGGACAAACATTCCCCAGTGCAGTCCTGTTTACACTATTAATTTGCTTAGCCAGCCCTTTTTGTGCCAAGATAGATGTATGTAAGAAATGCTTATTTCCTCAGGGAAGAATGAATCGCTTCCCTGTGTTTAGTCCAGTAACTAAGAAGCGGAGTGCCACTTGATTGGTTTGGGATTTCCAGGATATGGAGTTTTGAATTTGCATACAGACTAGAGAGATTTCATATGGAGAAGATCTGGCAGCCATTGCCAGAGATCCAGTTTCCCCATCTGGATTTCATTGACGTGATCTGGATTTCATCAAGCAACAGGACACTGATCCTAAATGATCCACCAGACACTCTAACATAGGCATGTTTAGCATACATCCTGCCCCAGAAAAATAACTGTTAAAATATGATGAGTTGGAGTTATTCTATGTGCAGTACTTAAAAGTAATAAAATGCGTTTCTTTTAAGCCCCACAAAACCATGCAATAGCAAGTTAATGATGAAAATCAATCCCCAAACTCTTTCTTGCACACCTCATTGTATGACAGCATTGCAGAGATTTCCAATCATCTGGGAAAGGATATTATATTTTGATGAGCTGCGCCAGGTGCTAACTATATGGCAGGATTTCAGGCTTTGAATCTTAGGAAGGCCCTCAGGGGTAAAGAAGACTGAGGCAAGGGCTAGGGGCATGTTTATTGTTAACAAATCACTATTGTTCACCTAAGTTCAAAAAGTGAGCAATTGAATTGGAAAAGAAGAGGTATCAGTTATATAAGGAAGGTAGAAAATATGATTAGGAAATGAGAAACAGAGATATAGGCCTGTATTCCCACCCATATGTATTAAACTGTGCTCTAGGTAAATTGTGAATTCTTCAAGGCTTAGAGAGTAAAAACTAAGTGCAGAGAGCATAAGCACAAGCAGTAAATATACACACAAATGTTGTAACTATAGTTTGGAATGACTCCAACACTCCCCTTTCCCCCAAGGGCATTGCTATCCAGGGTCTACAAAGGCCAAATAGCTGTTTGGCTTCCAATCTGATTTTTTGCCTAAGAAATCAGAGAAGTCGGTTTCAATTTTAATAATATATTCTCCCAACATCTATATAACAGAAAGGCACTTGTGTTTCTGTCCCTTCTTAAAGTGAATTTTGTGTTTGGTGAAAAGTAATAGATTGGCAGCACTGGAAAATGAATTACTGTATTCCCATAACAGGTATAACCCAGCAGTGACACGATGAAATTTCTCTCTGCCTTTGGGGACCATTAGAATACTATTCAGGAAGTCACTGCTCTGGTGTGCTGTGCTGAACTCACCAGTATCCTAGTGGACTGAAATAATTAACATAGCACTCGAAGGGCCTGACTTGAGGCCATTCATTTATTCATTCAATGTTATGGAGTATTTACTATATGCCTGATGCTGGGAGAAGACTTTCACAAATGTTATATCATTTAATCCTCACAACAACCTTGTGAGGGAGAGAATATTATTGTTTTACAGAGAAAGAAACTGAGGTTCAGAGAAATGATTTGTCCAAGTTGCCATGCAAACACTGGATCCAAGCTTATCTGACTCCAAATACAGCATTCTCCCTGAACTGAGTGCTGTAAGGGTTGCAAAGGGGGAGAGATGAGACATATGGTCAAATGGTGTGACACAGAGCAGAATGCTCCACACTATGAGCACTCCTGGTGGTTACAGAGCAGTTAAATGACCTACCCCAGATCAAATAGCACAGATAGCCTTAGGATTCATATTATTTAGGTCTTCTTCCATTTTTTGTTTTTTAACTTAGCTCTCCAAACCAGCCTACCTCTCTTCCCACCCTACCCCCTGCCCAGATAATGTACACTCTGCTTGCTAGGTCATCTGGCCTCTCAGAATGAAGAGAGCCAAAGACCATTGGGATTTAGTAACAAGAGCATTGCATTCGAATTAGAATTAGTGTTCTAATTCTAGCTCTGACGATTCACTTCAGGCCACTGGTAAGGTGCCATGCAAACACTGGATGACTTTAATTCTGGATGACTCATTTTCCGTTGTGTGAATGAGAATGGTTTACTTCTAAGAGGTATAGTGAGAGATAAGTAAGAATACGCTAAAAATAGTATGCAGCCCTTTCTGTTGCCAAGGTGACACGTAATTGATGAGTAGAATTACCTACTACAAGGCATGTTAGAAAGAGATGCCCGTTAGAATCTATGTTTCTGTATAATAGACTCAGCAGTGAGAGAAAAGATGCCCCTTTAAGATGTTAAGAAATTACGTCACAAAAATTAAAACAGTGAAAGGGATATGAGGTTGTTTGCTGGTTGGTTGGTTGGTTGGTTGGTTGGTTGGTTGGTTGGTTGGGGAGTTTAAGATTTGTCTTTTATTTTATGGATTTGGTGTTTTTTGTTGTTGTTGTTTCATGTTTTAGAAGTTCATGGAACCAGTACTGCTTGTTTGATGCTAAAAGCAGAAAAGAAATTTAGAGAAAATTAAATGTCTTCTGAATATGTCCAAGAGGCACCCATGTTCTCCAACAAAATGACACATCATGCTCACTGCAAGGCAACCTCCCTCCTCCCAAATCTCTGCATCCCTGAACCATTTGTAATAGATATTCAGAAGTCACTGAGGCATTTACCATATGCTGTATCCCCTGGCAGGTTGAGTTGTTGCAGAATGAGTCAGCAGTACCTGAGCTCAAATAGGATTGAGAGAATTTAGAGAAAACATACCTATGGAAAGTTGAACGGCTTCCATTTGGGACTGACTAGTAATACTTTGGGTCCTTAACACAGTCTGCCTCTCAATCCCATCAAATGCAATAGGTTTAAAATTTATGTCTTAGAAAGGGGTTTTGCTGCTGGCAATAACTTTTCTCAGGCTGACATTGATAATTAAAAGCGTTAGTAGCAAATATTTTCTCTTCTCTCCCTCTGCATCCTACCCTTCTTGGTTTTTCAACTTTGAATTTCTCATTTCTTTAATCTCTATTGAGGGAGTCTCTAGAGGGTGCTGAGAGTGTCTGTTGGAAAGCATGAAGATGACAAGACTGGTTTAGACCGGTGTACAAGGTAGAAAGTCAGGAGACTAAACCTTCTGGGAGCATGAACCCATCAGAGGTCTTGCTAGAGGGACAAGTTAGGGTTACCAGACTCCACCACCAGTATTGGTTAAGGGTGACTATAACGCCATTGCTCTGGCATCCCATTGCCCTGAGATGAATCTTTTAGGATATTGATTGTCTAAATAACAACAACAACCAAAAAAAAAAAAGTGTTCAGCCCCTGGTATTAGAGGTAAAGAAGCACCAGTGAAAGATCTCAAAGGCACACAGTAGAAGCTGTGGTCTACCCTGATGGAATCAAAGAAAAGAGAATAACTCTATGATTTTGTTCTTGGGCTTTTATTTTATCCAAAAACATCATTAATGTCACCACCCTGGCTTTTATTCTCCTCAGGCATGAACCCCCTGCCCCAAATCCAGGCCTATGGAAGCAGCTGCCACAGCTTCTCTTCCTCATTTGCATAGCCTTGTCTGAAAACTAGACTACTGAATACTGAAGGATCAGGTTTCTCATCAAGAAAACTGCATTTTAAATGAATGTCTTGTATGTTTATAGGGAAGTTACTAATGTAGTGTAAAGAAATGCCTGTTCTCCCCCTCCTTTCTGGATAAGAGATTTTATACTTTCACAAGATGAAAAATTAATGATTTGCGGTGTAGCAAACAGTACTGTTACAGTGGTTAGGGAAACTTTCCCAAAAGCAATCTGGAGTGACATTTCATTCATTTATTCATTTAATGACTATTTATTGAATGCCTACTATGTATAAAGTATTGATTCTACCCTCGAGGAAGTTAGTGGAAATTTTAAAATGTTAGATAAATAAATAGAGATTGATTTTCATATTCACACACATTTAAATAAATAAAACATAGAAAATTGTAAGAACCATAAGAGATAGAATGCTGTGGGTATTCAAAGAGAGAAAATACTTCAGAAAAAGGCGTAATTGAGGAGGTAACATTTGATCTGGTTTCTAAAGGGTAGCTAATTACTCTGTCTTTACAAAGTGTGTGAATGTATATGAGTGTTTATAAAATCTGGGTCAAGTTTGAATATACAGAGATTGTAGGGAAGGATGTTCTACACACAGGGTACAGCAAGATCAAAGTTGGGAGAGGCTGAGCTATGCACAAAGAATAGCAGTGGTTTTAGTTTGGCTGGACTGTAAAGTGCATGAAGGAGAAGTTGCAAGAAGATTGGAAACGTGGGTGGGAACCACATCATGGAAGAGCTGGAATTCTTAGCTATGAAAATTTGTACCATATTCTGTAAACATTTTGGGAGCCACTGAAGGTTTTAGAATGAGGGAATCATAAGATCAAAGCTTGCTTGGGAAGGTTAACACTCTTCCCAGTAAAGTTTTGGCAACAGCATCTGCTGTTATATTGAAATAATGTGGGTAAAGTGACTGACATAGTATCTGATGCATAGTAGCTCAGTAAGTCATGGAAGCAGATATATTGTAGTGGTTTAAAGCAAAAACTCTGGTGCCTGAATGCCTGGGTTCAAAAACCAGCTCTGCCACTTAATAGCTGTGTGATTTTGTACAGATTTCTTAACCTCTCTGTATGGTAGTTTCCCTGTCTGTAAAATAGGATTAAAAATAATACCTGTTATGAATTATTATGAGGGTCAAATGAGCTAATACATGTAAAATACATAGAACAGTGCTCTATTCTGAATAAAGTGCTCAATGAATGTTGGCTGTTGTCATCATTATTATCATTCTCATTCATGGAGTAGATAAAATTTAAGCTCGCCTTTAAAGAATGGCTATGATGTAGACATGTAGAAAGGTAACTTTCAGGCACAAGTAAGTACATGACAAACGGCATACTTGCAAGAAGATACAAGGTGAGTGAGGTGAATAATGGAGAGTTCAGTTTGCCTATAGAATAATATAGGTTAAGTTGTTATTGGAAAATAAGATTTTACAGGTAGGCCATAGTCAGATTACAAAGCACTTTGGATCACAGCCTAAGAATATTAAGTGTCTCTAAAGACAATGGAGGGATGTAAAAGGTTTTTGAATTAAGAAGTAACTTTATCAAAACTATTTCCCTAAGGAAAATTAATTTGATGGTTGTATGTATGAAGGATTGGAGAGGGAATAGACTTGAGGCAGGGAAACTGATTAGGAAGCTATTGGTGTAATCCATGAAGGTGGTCATAAGGGCTAGATTAGAGTATTGCAGTGGGAGTGGAGAAGAAGGAATAGGAGAGAGATTGGTGGAAGACTGGTAATTGGAGAGGAACAGGAAAAGGGAGGAATCTGAAAGGGTGACTTTCAAATTCCTGTTTTGAACATGGGTGACTGAAAAGATGAATATCATTAACAGAGATAGGGAATAGAAGAGGTAAGACGACAAGTTTAGCATGGTCCAAATGGAGCTGTAAATCACAGCTGACTTCTCTTCACAAATTGACATATCTAATCCTAAAATGTATCCAGAAATCTAACCCAGAATAGCAAAAGCAATCTTGAAACAGAAGGACAAAGTTAGAAAACTCAAACTTCTCAACTTTAAAACTTACTACAAAACTACAGTAATCAAAGCTGTGTCATGCTGGCATGAAGACAGACATATAGATTAATGAAACAGAGTTCAGAGTCCAGAAATTAACCCCCACATTTATAGTCAATTGATTTTACACAAAGGGGCCAAGACCATTCAATGGGGGAGAGGACAGTCTTTTCAATAAATGATGATAGGACAACTGGATGTATCAATATACAAAAGAATAAAGTTGGACCCTTACCTCACACCATACATAAAAATTAATTTAAAATAGATCAAAGACTTAAATGTAAGAGCTAAAACTGTAAAACTCTTAGATGAAAACATAGATGTAAATTTTCATGATGTTGGAATAGGAAGTGGTCTCTTGGATATGACACCAAAACATAAGCAAAAGAGAAGAAATAGATAAACTGAATTTCATCAAAATTTAAAACTTTGTGCTGCAAAGGACGCTATCAAGAGAGTGCAAAGATAATCCACTGAATGGGAGTAGATATTTGCAAATCATGTGTCTGATAAGAGACATATTTAGAATAAGAACTCTTACAACTCCATTTTAAAAGATAACCCAGTTTAAAATGGGCAAAGGGTTGAAACAGATATTGTTTCAAAGAAGATATACAAATATCCAATAAGCACATGAAAAGATATTCAACTTTATTACTAATCAGAAAACTGCAAATCAAAACCACAGTGAGATACTACTTCACACCCACTAGGATGGTTATAATTAATTTAAAATGAAACAAAACAAAAAATAGCAAGTGTTGCTGAAGATGTGGAGAAATTGGAACCTTCATATATTGCTGATGGGGATGTAAAATGGTGTGGCCACTGTGGAAAACAGTCTAGCTGTTCCTCAAATGGTTAAACATAGAGTTGCCACATGACCCAGCAATTCTACTCCTAGCTATATATCCCCAAGAGAATTGAAAATGTGTCTACACAAAACCTGTACATGTATATCTGTAGTAGTATACTATAGTGGCAATATTAATATCAGCCAAAAAGTGGAAAAACATCAACCGTTAAATGGATAAAATGTGGTCTATCCATGCAATTGGATATTATTCAACCGTAAAAAGGAATGAAGTACCGATACATGCTACAACACAAATGAACCTTCAAGACAGTCACAAAAGAAAACATTATATGATTCCACTGATATGAAAGGTCAAAATTAGACAAATTCATAGAGACAGAAAGTATATTAGTGATTGCCCGGGGCTAGGAGTTGAAGAGTGGTGGGAATAGATAGTGACTGGTAATGGGTTCAGGGTTTCTTTTGAGGACAATGAAAATATTCTAAAATTCATTGTGATATTGTGTGCACAACTCTTTGAATATGCTAAAAGCCATTGAATTGTACACTTTAAATGAGGGAATTGTATAGTATATGAAGATCAATAAACTTATTTTAAAATTACTTTTAAAATATATGTATTTTTTACTGGAACTGTAGCCCCTGATAACTAGCTGCAGATTTTTTAGTAGAATCAACTGTCAGTTGCTTCTAAGAAGTTTGAAAAAGATAACAGAGAAAAGGCTTTTGGATATGGTAATCCAGAGGTCTCTCTACCTTTAAGAGAGCAATTTCAGGAGAGCAGTAAGATCAGATTCTGGATTGCAAGAAGTATGTATAGGTGGCCAGTATGTGGATAAGTTGGACAATGCTAAGAAGGGGAGGGATAGATGGGCAACTTGTAACTTATAACCTACAGGAACTGAATCAGCAGGAATTCAGGGACTGAAGATGTAAGAAAAGAGCTCATTGGTAATACATGACCCTTAAAGCAACAAAAGAGGATTTAGTGCTTAGAGGGATAAATTAAGCTGGAAGGGGAGAAGAAATATGATGGAGGACATTTTCAGGTAGAGAAAAGAGGTAAAGAAAGGCACTCATTACACATAGCTTCAACCAGTTCTGTCCAGTATGAGGCAGAAAAATTTGATCCAGAAAGATACACAACAAACTTAATCAGCAGTTACCTCTGGGGTGGAAGTTGAGATGGAAACAGGGAGATTTTTCACTTTTGATAGACCTTTATTTATTTATTTATTTATTTATTTATTTATTTATTTGATACTGTGTCTCACTCTGTCACCCAGGCTGGAGTGCAGTAGTGCGATCTCAGCTCACTGCAACCTCCACCTCCCAGGTTCATGCGATTCTCCTGCCTCAGCCTCCTGAGTAGCTGGGATTACAGGTGCCTGCCACCACGCCCAGCTAATTTTTGTATTTTTAGTAGAGACAATGTTTCATCATGTTGGCCAGACTGGTCTCAAACTCCTGACCTCAAGTGATCTGCCCACCTCGGCCTCCCAAAGTGCTGGATTACAGGCATGAGCCACCGTGACTGGCCATGTTTAATTTTTTATATCAAGAATGTCCTCTCATTATATTTGTATTTTTCAAAAATTAGACTAGCTGCTGTATGAAACATAATTCTTCATCACTTGGAGGTAAAGTGAAAGATGGCCAAGCTGTAGAGAGTGTGTGGCCCATATTAATCACTCAATTAGTGTTTGTAGAATTTGTTGAATTGGAGTTATAAGCATAAACTCTAATGGAAACAATTCACTTGATTTCTCAGCTTCCTCCAGCAGAATAGAGAGAAAACTCTGATGGTGTGGTTCATCCAAGGGCTTAAGGACTGACAAGGCAAAAATGGCAAAGGTGCGAGGGATCTAGGGTGCTAAATTAAGTTTTCAAAATGACTAATCGTATTCTCCAGAATGAGTAATGAAGCAAATGAAGTCAAAAGATAGGCTGAGCTGGGCATGATGGCTCACGCCTGTAATCCCAGCATTTTGGGAGGCCAAAGTGGGAGGATCACTTGAGCCCAGGAGTTCGAGTCTAGCCTGGGCAACAAAGTGAGACCCCATGTGTACCAAACAAAAATTTTAAATTAGCTGGATGTGGTGGCCTATAGTCCCAGCAACTTGGGAAGCTGAGGTGGGAGGACTGCTTGAACCCACGAGGTCAAAGCTGTAGTGAACCATGATCATGCCACTGCTCTCCAGCCTGGGCGAGAGACTGAGACCCTGTCTCAAAAGAAAAAATATATATAGAATGGTGTACTTTGAAAATAGGGGGAAAACAACTAGGGAATAGAAGTTACAGTAAGAATAAACAGGAAATGCAATAGGAATTGGAAAGATAGAAAATTGTAGATGGAGAAAGTAGTTCAGAGTTCAGGGTCTTAGAAGAAGAGCAATTCCAAGTGCTTCTTTATCAGGCCCCAAAGTGTGTCTATGATTAGGAATAAAGTAGAGTACAGGTGGACATCACTATTGTCGAAAAGATAAAGAAACTGTGATGTTAGAGAGTTAGGACAGGCATGGGGGAAAGAATAGATCTCTTGTTCAATACTGTGAACCCATTGCCCAACCTAGTACCTATAGTAGGCATTCAATTAACATTTGTTGAATGAATGAATGAATGAAATGAGTGAATGAATGAATATTATAGCACTTATCACAATTACTTGTTTTCCTGTTTTCTTCCCCTAATGGACCAGAAGCTTCTTGAGTCTTGCTTATTTCTGTGTCTGTAGTGTTTCAATCAAGGTTTGAGTGAGGGAATGAATATTGAACTGCAGAAAATGATAACAAGGAAAGGGAGAATGAGAAAAATTGTGAACGAGGTGCTAAAATCCCCAAGTGGGAAAAGGATAAGAAACTTTGGGATTAGTATTTTGAGTTAATATTATTCCAAAATTGACGGGTTGATCAAAAAGAGGGAGCGAATTGATGAGAGGAAAAGAATGTTTAGAATTTTGGGAAAGTGGCAATAGGGAAAAAAAATTAAAATTCCCCAATTTTTCCTTTCCCCATCCTGGGGAATTTCTGGAGAATTGGACATAGTGTTTTCCTTCTTTGATGCTCCACTCCTACTCTGTCAATTAGCCCTCCCAATTTTTTCCAAATTTACCTTACCTTGCTTCCTGCTGCCATCATGACTAGAATGCTTCAATACCCTTTTTGCCAACCCCTGTGGGGTTGACTTTGTCACTTTGACCTTACATGCAACAGCAAAAGCTAAATTCCTAAGCATAATTTTCAGCAACATTAGTACTTACCTCATACTTCTCCAATGGTTTCCATTTGACTGTCAAATCAAATGAAAACTTCCAGTCTTGATTTTAAAAGTGTTCACCATCCAGCCCTCTGTAAGCTGCCCTTACTTTAGTTGCTTTGAAGTTTGCACTATGTACAAAATGCCCTACCTTTCTCAAAGCTTCTTATCAACCTTTTCAATACCCATCCAGAGCCCTCTTTATCAGAACTCCTTGAGGACTTATTTTCCCTACGTGGCTGTAATCAAAACAACTACTTCAGAAACACCTGCCTGCCTTTAGCCTTTCCTCTCTCCTAAATACCAAACACTCACAAATGTTATATGTATATGCTTTTCTTGTGTGTCATTCTGTATAACCCTATCGATTCTACCATATAAATTTCTCCCAAATCTGTCTCTTCCTCCTTATCCTCGCTGTCACTGGCCTGGATGGTTGCAAAAGCCCTCATCAACCTTCAGGGTATCCTACAATAGAGCTTCAGTATCTTTAAAATGGAAATCTAATTATGCCTTCAAAGCACACACACACAGATGCACACATGCACTCATACAATGTTTGAGACATTTTGTACCCTTTAAGCAAAAGTCCAAACTCATTAGCCTGCCAGGTATATATAACCCACGTTTACCTCTCTAGCCTCATCCCACCACTCCCGCTGTCAAGCCTTCATGCTCCTGTATGCATACTTCTTCTCTGGACTTAGTCCCCTACCAGTAACCCCACAATCATCTCTGCCTCCAAATTCCCTATCGTCACCCTACATACCTATAAATTTCTACACTTTTTAAAAAAACTTTTATTGCACAATAATCACAGATTCACAGAAGGTTGCAAAAAAATGTATAGGGAAGTCCCATGTACCCTTCATCCAGCCTCCCCCAATGTTGACATCTTATACAATTATATTATGGCATCAAAATGAAGAAGTTGATATTGGACATTGGTACAAGCCATGGAGCTTATTTAGATTTCACCAGCTATACATGCATGTGTGTGTGTGTGTGTGTGTGTATGTGTGTGTGTAGCTCTATGCAATTTTATCACACATGTAGCCTTGCATAACTACAACCACAATCAAGATACAGATCAGTACCATCATCACAAGGCTCCCTCATGCTACGCCTTTGTAGCTACATCCATCCCTAACCCTTGGCAACCAACTAATCTATTCTCCATCTCTGTAATTATTATTTTGCAAATGTAATGTAAATGGACTCATGCAGCAGACAATCTTTTGAGATTGGCCTTATTGACCCGGCATAATTCCCTTGAGAGCCATCCAGATTTTTTTTGCATGTATCAGTAGTTTGCTCCTTTTTATTAATGAACAATATTCCAGTGGCATGGTTGTACCAGTTTGTTTAACCATTTATCTGTTGAAGTGCATCTGGGTTGTTTCCAATGTATGGCTATTACAAATTGAGCTGCTATCAACATTCGTGTACAAGTTCCTACACAAAAATCAGTCTTAAATTATCCGGAATACATTGCCCAAGAGTACAATTACTAGGTCATATGGTAAGTCTATTTTTAGTTTTGACAGGGACTGCCAAACTGTTTTCCAGAGTGGCTACATCATTTTACGTTCCCACCAGCAAGGTATGTTTATGATCTGGTTTCTCCACATCCTTACCAGGAATCGTTGTTACCATTTTTCAGTTTAGCCATCTTGAGAGTTGGCTCACTGTAGTTCTCATCTTTTAGGACCTAAGTCAAGAGTTACTTCTGTAGAGCCTTTTTAAAATCCTCAGGAAAAGTTGATTATTCCCTACTCTATACCATTTCTGACACTTCATTTATCATTGTATTTTAATTATTTATTGACATAGTCTGTGTCTTTCCCTCTATTTCCGGGCTACATGAAACTAGGCGTTGTGTCATATTCATCTTTGTTCCTGCAGCATCTGGTACAGTTACATGCTGGGCACACAGTGGATGCTCAGGAAAATGTGTGGTGAGTGAGGGAAAGAATGAATGAACAGAACATTAGTCTTGTTGCCTCCCCCTCCTCCTCCTCCTTAAGCTAGAAACCTTTTTAGAACAGACATCACGCCTTCCTCTGTGTCTCCCAGCAGCAGCTAATAGGGTGCTCTGTACGTGTAGATGCTCAATAAATGTCGTCTAAACTATTCAGTTAGCTTATCTTCCCTCTGCACCCAGGAGATAAGCATATGAAAGAGAGAATAGGCCCAAGTATCCTTGTATTAAGGATCATATGTCATTATTTTTATAATATTCTTATAATCTCTACGATCACTCAATATTCTTCTGTGTAGATGAGAAATCAAAACAAAACAGTCCTTTGAGTCAAAGAATGCCTCTGTGGGTGAGCACTATTCAATAATTTCAGTACCCTTGTTACATATGGATTTGGGAGGATGGCTTTTTATGTCTCTGAATTCCTTTTGCATTTTCAGAAAGATCTGGGATATTTCTGGTCTTGCTGCACTGGTGTAATTTGACATGTTGATTATGAAGAGGTCATTAACCTCAACATTTTTGATCACTTTTTGACTCTGTATTTTCTCAACTCTGATGTATGTTAATTTGCACTTGTTTATACGTCTCCGTAAGAGTTATTCAGGCCCTTGAGGGCTGGTATATATTCTGTCTGGAAAGTAGATTGTAAGCCCCTTGAGAGCAGAGACTTTATAACTCCTAGGAATGTATTCTGGACACTGTCAGTGTTCAATTAATGACAATACTGAAAGCTTGACTAAGGTCGTCTGTCACATTGACATCTTCCTTTTCATCTACAAGTGTTCTATCAAAAAAAAAAGCTAGGTTGACTAGGCAGTATTGAATGATTCTATCCAAAATTATGCTCATTGTTACACTACAATTTGTTCTTTAGGGTGCTTTCAGATTTATAATTTTAGATCAGTTGTTACAGTTCCCTTCCCTATAATACCCTGGTTACATATGCATTAGGGAGGATTGCATTTCATAACCCGTTAGTCCTTTTGCATAATAAAAACTTACCTGATAACATCTATGCTTGTAAAGCATGTAATTCTTCTCCCCAGCCCCCACTGAGAACCAGGTGATTAAACTCCAAGTATGGTCCTAATCTTAAATAATCAGAAAGAACCCTTAATGACTATTCAGTGTATATCTTATTTCCCCAGATTTTAAAATGGACTAAATGTGTATACTATGTCCTATGGCTGTTGAAGTTAAATTAATATGAATATTTCAAGAAAGTCTGAATTTTAAAACAGAAGGACAGATGTGTTCATTGATGAGGGTGGAAGTAGAGGAAATTATTTTGTAAGTCAGGTTTATTAAGGTATCATTTACATATAGTCTGATTCACCCTTTTTAGGTGGAAAGTTTGATGAGTTTGACAGGTTGTGTTTTTTTCCCTTAACTATTTGCTAATTCAGTTATACCTCTAACTTGCCCCACCACCACCACTACCCCTAGACCAAACTGACCTATATTTTTCTGATATTTTGTATCGTTTCTATTTTATATAGTGTACTAAAGGAAGTATACCAAGCCTTTAATCCCAAAGCAGTGGTCTTACAGTTGGGAGCTGACACAATAGCTGGGGATCCCATGTGCTCCTTTAACATGACTCCAGTGGGAATTGGCAAGTGTCTTAAGTACATCCTTCAATGGCAGTTGGCAACACTCATTTTGGGAGGAGGTGAGTATAGAGGAAGATTACCAGGAGAATTTGTTGACCTTCCTCCACATTTTGTACATTGGCACTGAACTTGGAAAACTTGGCTTTCTTGGATTGGATAATACCAACCTACCTGAGGCCCAGAAGCCTGAGTCAATAAAATCTGCCACCTCCACAGTTCAGCATAAGAAAATACTCTGACACACTTCTCAGCTTAGCATGTGCATTGACTTCTTGGCACTCTAAAGTCTAAATTTCAATTCCTGAAGCAAAGATCCTCTGGTTAAAGGTTACCTCGAATCTTAAGAATATAGGATGTTAACCCCAGTAGACTGATCCATCTTCTCTCAGTGTAGTATTTGATTTTCAGTTCTAGTAATCATCTTTTGGGAACATGTCACTGAAATTCCAACTCTACTTGTATGCAAGTAGTAAACACACAAATTAATTAAATAAGCTGAATTCAAGAATGACTCTTCCCCCAAAAAGCGTGGATTTGTTATAGTGAAGTAAAATTGAGAGATCTGTAGTCTCTTGGGCATTCTTGCCTTTGGTGTGTGCTGATTATTTGTATTACTTAGCCAAAAGGAAGCCCAGTCTATTCAGTAGAAGCATTTATACATTTGAGAAGGGAACTTGTCACAACATTTACCACCTTTAAAGATGTCTTGCTTAAAATCTTCTGTCTACCTACCTGGCACAATCTTTATTTCACTGGATGAATAGATTGGTGTGTTAAAATAACATGGTCAAGCAGATTGAGCTTAAAATGCATATATTATAGAAGAGCTAATTGTTGGTTGCTTTGTCAACCTGTTAGAGGAAATTGTGGGGAGGCCTTATTAAATGAGTGGGCATTCAACACAAGTACACAAGCCTGGTCTTTTGGCAGCCTCAAACTCTAGAAGGCTCAAAATTAAAGATACTTACAAGAGACGACCTCTTACGAAAAGCTGGCAAGAAATATATTAACTTCAACTGAAGAAAAATATAAAATTGATAAGTACTGTGTGACATATTACTTTCCTTGACAGCACTAAGGATGGTGATTATGATACAGGTACAGCTAAGGAGGGGAAGAGACCTTTCTACTATATACATCAGGTTAGAATCTGACTTTTGTTTGAGGCTATAGTCTTTACATTAAAAGTCTGTTAGCATGCTCTAAAGCCTTTTTGCTTTCTTAGCCCAAAGTTTTGACATTTGAATATTTAACTCTTCTTAGGAAATATGTGTATTCCTGAAAATGCTTGTGCATAAGTGGAATTTTTGCAAATCAAATAATATTGTATATGTACCAGAGATAGTTTACTACCTAAACAAAACCTATAGTGACCTTTTTTGAAATTAAATATACCAAATAAGTCTATCTTATAAAT